>NC_084727.1:4183792-4483792 GCF_033807575.1 Cydia pomonella
ATTGCGATTCTAAGTTTAAATCCATGAAATTACGAAATAGAGAGGACATTTCAATTAAAATAGACATATCGTCGTTATCTTGTAAAATGTGCTTTGAACCTATGAACGATTTGGACCGTTTAATAGATCACCTAACCTCGGAACATAAGGCGCGTTTTGACAAATCTATAGAAATGAATATTCAACCGTTCAGACTAATAAAGGACAACTTCGCGTGCCCTTTTTGCGGGGAAGTGTTTAGGTACTTTAGCACTCTGCTAAGGCACGTTAGTATGGCCCACACGGATAATAAAAATATATGCATGTACTGCGGAAAGTCCTTTAGGACTAAACCAAATTTACGAGCGCACGTAGCGCGACGTCACAAGGTAGGCAAGATTTACAATTGCGACGCTTGCAAACTAGAGTTTACAAGAACGGTAGATCTGCGTTCGCACATGGGCAGGGTCCATGGCGACAAGACAGTCGACTGTCCTGAGTGCCCGGAGAAATTCGTGTCGCAATACGCGATGCAAAGGCATCTAATTACGATACACGGCTCCGGCCACAAGTGCTCTTACTGCGGAAAATTATTCACCAGAAACTCCTTCATGGACAACCATATCAGACGTACGCATCTCAAAGAGAAAAACGTGCAGTGCTTGCTCTGCAACGACAGATTCTTCGATGCTGCGCTCCTTAAAAACCATATGGTGAAACATATAGGGGAGAGAAACTTTCACTGCGATGTATGCGGTAAGAAGTTTCTATGGAAGAAAAACCTCCGCGGTCACATGGCCTCCCATGTTAAAAACGCTACTCAAGCACTTACCTGATATTAAGCGACGTTAATTAAGGAGTTGTAAGAGTGAATTGACAGCAAGAATCGTTTCTTTTCAGATGAATATCCGCACCGCCCGTACGACAGCTGTACCTCTCAGCGGCGGAGGAAAAATTTACAAATATTATTTAATAACACCTCCGTGATGCCTTTCAAATGGCGAGGCACGTACCTATGTTTCTACTGCGGGAAAAACTATACAGAGTATCCGGAGTTCAGAAAGCACACAAAGTCACACGGGCTCTGCTCTACGAACGATTATTCCCTTAAAATTATTAAAGGGAACCATATAGAGATAAAAATCGACGTCTCTGATATCGTTTGCGAGATCTGCTGCGAACCCTTTAATAGTTTTGACGAAGTCGTCGAACATTTGAACTCGAAACATGATCTGAGATACGACACTAGCGTACAAATCCCGTTCCAGTTATACAGACTTTCAGATTTTCGGTGTTTACTGTGTGATGAGCAGTTCAATTACTTTGGATATTTGGTAAAACATGTGAACAGCGTCCATCCACAGAATTGCTTCATATGCGATGACTGTGGACTTACTTTCAATAAGAAAAGAGATCTCGCTCTGCATTCGAGAGATAACCATCGCCAGGGAGGGTACTCGTGTGACCAATGCACCAGCAATTTCAAAACGAAAGGCATGCTGCGGAAACACCAAAACACATTCCATTTCAGGAAATGCAAAGACTGTTCGTTAACGTTCGCATCGCATAGCTTACTACAAAAACACATACAACTAGATCATCCAGACGATGGCAGTTTAAAGTGTGTTTATTGTGCGAAGGAACTTCATTCTAAGCAGGGTCTTAAACAGCATCTAAATAAATGCGAAGTCAGATTACTTTCCCAAATCGATGCCCCTCTACCTAGTAACGCTTTTGAAGAGTCGTACGTCGAGCCCAGAAAGAAACAGAACATATTACAAATTAGGGAAAATATCCAATGCGTACTCAACATGTCTACCGCTATACCTTTTAAATTCTTTTCAAAGTATTCGTGTTTTTACTGTTCTAAAAAGTTTGTCGAATTTGAAGAACTTAAAGAACATACTCTAAGGGAGCACCCGATTTGCGACGTCAAATCAAAGTGCATGAAGAAATGCAAAGGTGAAAGGATAAATGTTAAAGTGGATGTCGCCAATTTAGCTTGCAAAATATGCTGTCAGCCCATCGATGACTTAGATATATTAATAGACCATCTCATAGATGACCATAAGGCTAATTACGACAAGTCTTTAAAACGTTGCTTTGAACCTTTCCGTATAATAAAAGACAATATGCCATGTCCCCTGTGTTCCGATAAAACTTTTAGATATTTCAGCACCCTTCTAAGACATATCAACTCCGAACACAGCAACAATAACAGAATCTGCGATTTCTGCGGGCGTAGTTTTAAAAATGTCACCAATCTCAAAGTTCACATCACTTACGCTCATACAGGTTCATGCGAATGCGACGTCTGCGGGCTAAAATTTAAAAACCAATGGTGTCTCGCGCGACATAAAGCTAAAACCCACAACGCGAAAGACTACAAGTGCCCTAAATGCCCCGAACAATTCCAATCTCAGTACCACAAGCAGAAGCACTTAATAACGACCCACGACATCGGTCACAAGTGCTCCTACTGCGGTAAAATGTTCACAAGGAACTCCTTTATGAAGGATCACATCCGTAGAACGCATTTGAAAGAGAAAAACGTGCCTTGTTCCGTTTGTAACGAAAAGTTCTTCGATAACTATCTCCTTCGCATGCACATGGTAAAGCATGAGGGAGAGAGAAAGTTCAGCTGCGAAGTTTGTGGTAAGGCGTTTCTCAGACGAAGCAATCTCAGCTCCCACATGGACATGCACAAAAAATACGGCCATGTTCAAGTTTAGTTCGATCTCATTAGGCGCGTAAGAACTGACTTATTCATTAAAAATAAATTAGGTTTTAGTTGATATTGCAAGTACAATTTTTTTTAATTTGTAAATGACTTACTTATAAGGTGATTATGTCTTCCGTTTGAGTATTACTACCGTAAAAGTAGTGATACAAAAGATATTCGTTTTAACATTTACTTATTTGCTCCACTGATATAAAACCAGTAGTCGAAATGGACAAACCCTTAGAACGGCGGTTCCTAACCTGGGGGTAATAACCCCTCATGGGGGTAAAACTGGTATTTTACGGGGGTAATAACCTAATCAAAGAAAAAATATAAAGAAAGAATATTAATTATGGACGAGGGGTAAAATCAAGTTCCTTAGTTAGTCAAAGGGGTGACAGTACTGAAAACGTTAGGAACCACTGCCTTAGAGCGTTCTCACTTTGTCCGATCCGATATCGGATGTCAGATGACACTTTGAAAAAGAGCTGCTAGAGACTGCCCTGTGGCATCGTATCCTTTAATTTTTGCACTAATGCATACTTTTGAACAGTTAACATTTATAAAATGAGTTAATAAATATAAAAAGGCACTTCTTACATTTTGCTTCTTTGTAGTCGTATCCGATATAGGATCGGATATTATATGAACACGCTCTTACTCTTTTGAACACCGGATTTAGTCCAGAAAAAAGGTACTTGTGTTGACTGCTCAAGTGTTACAAATGTATAAATCATGGAATGATAAATTAATAATGTAGGTATATAATAATGTTGCTCGGTCTCCCAGATATTTTATACTAAAGACAGTAATGACTGACCATGTTTTGCCAATTTTGTGTCAAGAACGCTTGATTCATTTTGAAATGGTACAACGTTATCGTTTAACTATTACTTCTAGATTCTTAACAATCAAAAAATTAAAACCAGCTGTCGTTAAAAATGAGTTCGGTTGATCCGAATAGCGCGAGTTATATTACGCGAAACTGCGTAGGGGGCGCCACTACCACAATCCATCACAATCGTGAGGGTCTATGAAACAATAATAAGAAAATCGAAATTTCTCAATCTTGTATATTCGAGCGATAAAGAGGCAGATAACTAAATTTCGATTTTCGCGTTTCCCGGTAGGCCCTTTGTAAACAAACCGCCTTGATGCATCAATGTTATATTTTATTATCAAGACACAGTATTTATAAGTTACTACTGGTTACTGGGTTTACGATAGGTTTACTAGTGCTGCACTCTGGTGGCAGAACATTGCAGTAATACTCACTATTCTTTATAAAAAAAAAAAAAGAATTTGATAGAATCAAAATTACTATATATAGTCTGGAGCCATTTATTTATTTTTATATCTTTAAAATATGATCTGATCTTAAAGTAACGTATTTTTTGTACGTTTATTTATTATAGTTTTTTTAAATACAGTTAACTGTGTAACTTGAGTTGTGCGAATGATATTTTAAATAGCTGTAGTTATGTAATTCCTTATGATTGTATTTAAGGAGCATTATACTATAATAGCCTTCTAAGTGATTATACTTAGGTTTAAGGATCTGTCACTGCTAGTACGGCTTATAAATATACGTACTAAAGTTTAACGGCCTTGTTTTATTGATTACCTACCACTTGAATTTCTCAGACTGATTTATGGCGTTATTCATGACGTCTGTCAAATGTAGCAAACCGTTGATCATCGTTTCTCCCATAGATGTAATATTCCTAAAGATGGAGTCTAAGCCAGCTGTCACCGTAGCCTCACACACACAGGCAATTTTTTCTGAACCTGACGTTTTGGCCATGTTGATAAAGTCATATCGATAAACTATCGGCATTTTTAATTTTTTTAATGTTATTTGAAAGGATCTCTCAGGACTCCCTAAAATGAACAGATAACCATAATAACACAACTTTATATATTCTTCTCAACCAGTAGGTTTTTGTGAGTTCGATATTACAATAATCAACGGCGGAAATCATAGTACACCGACCAAAATCAACTAAAATGTTTTACACAATAATTGAGTTGATATCATAAAGTATTAATTATCCATTAACATTTCTATGATGTTAATTTTTAGTGAAGGTATTCCGTTCCGCTGTGTAGAGATTATCGATATATAGCATAATTATACGCACACATACAGAACTTGGCCATAACCAAAATGGCTACGGCTTGAGTATTAAAGTTTGTGCTGAGAATAGACAACGGGTGGCCTCGGTTTCTCCTCATCTATCATTTTGATATTTCTGTTTGTTATAAAGAGAAAAAAATTACCGAGGTTTGTAAGAGGTTGCCAAGTTTTGAATAGGGGGCTTTAATTGGTCTCTCTTTGAACCTCCCTCCTGAATTTGAGGACGTTGAGAGCTGTCCAGATGTAATGGTAGGAGGACCTGGTTGGGCCGAGTTTTTCCGAGATGACGATTAGACATAAATAACGGCATGCATGCATAATGTTTTAATTGTTCTTCCCTTTCTATACATTATACCCTGGAATGCTGGCATTTTCGAGACGACTAAAGTAAATTAATTTCCATGCTCATGAGCGGCGGCTATGCTGTTAAGACATCGGTGTCGAATATCGTTTGATTACTGTAAAAGTGGTTAGATGAGGGTATCGACCTTACTCTTTATTTTGGACCTTGATCTTGGTCCTGGACCTAACCAACCATATACCGCACCGGTCAAAAACAGTCGAAATATTCAAGCTACATTACCTTTCTTCGGCAGTCGGGTAAAGAGTGTGGATTTGAAGCAAGCTGCTGGATCATCCAAGATGGAAACTACTAAGTAAAGCTCTCGTTTGTTTGCAGATACGAAATACCTGTCGCGAGCCCACGATACCAAACCAAAAGGTCGATGGACACTTGAAACAAAACAGAGGAATATTGAGTCGGTCCTCTTATACAGCAACCTTATCCCCTTTATTTGGTTTCGCGGAAAATACAAGTGCTTTTACTGCACGGACACGCAAAAAAACTCCAGCGAATTACGCTGCCACTACGAAACTCACGACCGCATCAACTTAACCGCAGCCGTTAAAAAGTACACTCAGCTGCAAGGCAACGCAGACGCGGCGATCAAAGTTGAAATCACGAATTTATATTGCAAGCTATGCTCATACAAAAAGGAAGACCTCGACGAGCTCATCCAACATCTCATTGACAATCACGACGTCGATTACGATCTCGAGATACCGAATTGTTTCCTCCCGTTCAGATTGGCAGGCACGCCTAGCTGCGGCACTTGCCATATGCAATTTGATCTAATCACGTATCTCGTAATACACGCGAACAATCATCTGAAAATCGGTTTCATTTGCGAGATTTGCGGGAAATGTTTCATTACCGAACGATTTTATTCTTGGCATTTGAGAGATTTCCACAAAGAAGGCGGTTATGAATGTAAATACTGTGATTTGATATTACCCTCTAATCCGAAGAAAACTCTCCACGAGCGGACTGCCCATCAAGCCAAAGTGTACAAGTGCTCGATTTGTGACGAAACTTTAAAGAGCTCGTATTTGAAAAACGTGCATTTGTCTGAAGTGCACAGGGTCG
This sequence comes from Cydia pomonella, assembly GCF_033807575.1. NCBI lineage: Eukaryota > Metazoa > Arthropoda > Insecta > Lepidoptera > Tortricidae > Cydia > Cydia pomonella. Next base: position 4,190,057 of record NC_084727.1, read on the forward strand.
AAGAGAATAGAATTAAATGCCCACACTGTCCAAAAGTGTTTCCTCAGGCCAATCTAATGGTGCGACATGTAAAATGTATTCATCAGAAAGTAAGACAGCACGTGTACGCTGTCGGGCCGCCGACGGACAATGAAAAACACGTGAACTTTGGCCGTACAGTATATAATACAATCCATATAGACAATCGCCCTACAAAAACGGAGAATATTTACACATATACATAAAATTTACAACAGATGTGCAAAAATAAAGTCGCTTAGTGACAGAAAAAAACTATGACATAAACAAAAGACGCGCGCTGGCAGCGGCACCCGTACCGGCCAGGCAGCCAACACGCGCGCAGCATAAAGATTGGTAGTTCCGTCTCCTGCAGCACGTTTGCCCGATGTGTGGGGAGAGGGTCTTCAAAAGTTACCAGGTTAAATATCATGGCGCACAGGGGACGCAACTAACATAAGGACTTCAATTGTGATTTTTTATGGGAAACTTTCATGAGCAATTATTACCTCACGAAGTATATTACATTGTACCACTCCAAATCAGATAAAAAAGATGAAGTTGAAACGTAGTCAGTAACGTGGACTCAGTACACACACGGTACAGGACAATAGTGTGTTTGTAAAGTCTTTTACGCCTTTTCAATTATAATTTCTTTGTGTTGTTTCATTTCTATAATACTATTAGCCTTTTAAGTTGATTATCTTAGTCTTAAGGATCTGAAACTGCTAGTACGGTTTATAAATATACGTACTATTGTTTTACTTTATCGTTTTATTGACTAAGTTCCTACCACACTCACCTAACACTACAAATTTCTCAGATACAGACTAGGTTTTAAAACTTGGTCCCTTTTTTAGTGTTAATAGTTGGCTAAGAATCGAGTCCTTGAGTCCTCTGCTTAAGACTACGCAGTTCCTCTGCCTGATTAATAATGACTGATAATTAAGACGAAACTTTATTTCTTTTCAACTCGTTAGAGACCCGAGTCTTTTGTAGAACTTTAATTTTTCAAAGAAGTCCTATTTTTTTTACAAAAATTCATAACGCATGCGTTCACGTGAAACTCGTCAGTAGGGCGCACAAATCATACAATATTGTCTGTTTTGCAAATTTCAATTTAGATAAAAACTCCAACATTATTAGTCGGAGGCTCGAGTCCTTTTGCGTTGAGCTATAAAAGGCTCAAGAAACGACTACTCTGGACGAAGTTTTTCAAGCAGTCTCGTAAAAACGAGCTGAGTTTTTCAAATTTAGACTCAAAAGACTCGGAGATGACGATTGAACGTAAATGACGACATGTATGTATAATATTTTAATTGATATTGCCTTTTTCCTGTACATTATACAACATTGTATATAAACAAAACGAGAAATGATACATTATTTTCCATGATGATGAGTGGCATATCTGCCGTTAAGAAATCTGTATTTCGATTACTGTGAAGGTGATCCGATGGAGTTATCGTCACCTTGCACTTCGCATTGTGATCTTGGACCTAAGCTTACCATATACATAGTGCAGAAAATGCACGAGTTAAATAATATAACCCTCCTTCTTCAGTCCTCTCGCTTTTAAGCAAAAAGTGCCTCTCGGTTTGAAGCAATCCAAGATGACTTAATGTCCTATGTCCCCTAGATGGGGACACACACAGTGCGCCGCCATCTGGATTTGTCTTGAGCTTCGTGCTTAAGTTCGCTCCATGTCTTCCCAATAGCCTGCAAAGATAGTCCGTCGCCAGGCCTGCTGTCGACGGCAACGTTTTACCATCCTAGATGGAGAATTCTAAGCAAAGCTCTCGTTTGGTTGCAGGTTCGAAATACCTGTCGCGCGCCGATACTAAACCAGAAGCTCAATGGACGCTCGAAACAAAACGGAGGAATATCGAGTCCGTCCTCTTGTACAGCAACATTATACCTTTTATTTGGCATCGCGGAAAATACAAGTGCTTCTTCTGCATGGACACGCAAAAAAACCCGATCGAAATACTCTGCCACTACGAAACTCACGACTGCGTTAACTTACCCGTAGCCGTTAAAAAGTACACTCAGCTGCGGGGCAACGCAGAAGCGGCGATCAAAGTTGAAATCACAGATTTACATTGCAAGCTATGCTCATCCAACGTGCAAGATCTTGACGAGCTCATACAACATCTAATTGATAATCACGACGTTGAATACGATCTCGAAATACCGAATTGCTTCCTCCCTTTCCGACTGACAGGCACGCCCACCTGCGGCACTTGCAACTTGGAATTTGATCTATTCGAGTATCTCCTACGACACGCGAACAGAGAGCATCTAGAACACGGTTTCATTTGCGAGATTTGCGGGAAAAGTTTCTATTCCGAACGATATTATTCTGCGCATTTAAAAGATTTCCATAAGGAAGGTGGTTACGAATGCGAATACTGTGGTTTAGTATTCTCCTCTAATCCGAAGAAAGCTCTCCACGAGCAGACTGCCCATCAAGCCAAAGTGTACAAGTGCTCGATTTGTGACGAAACTTTAAAGAGTTTCTATTTAAAAAACGTGCATTTGTCTGAAGTGCATGGAGTTGAAGAGAGAAGAATTAAATGTCCACATTGTCCGAAAGTATTTCCTCAGGACAATATAATGGTGCGGCATCTAAAGCGTGTTCACCAGAAAGTGAAAGAGCACGTTTGCCCGGTGTGTGGGGACATGTTCTTCGAGAGCTACCAGATGAAAGTGCACCTCATGGCGCACACGGGACGCAAGGACTTCAATTGTGATATTTGTGGGAAAACTTTTATGAGGAATTCATATCTTGCGAAGCATATTAAATTGTACCACTCCAAATCAGATGAAAAAGATGAAGTTGAAACGGAGACAGTAACGTGGACACAGTACACACACACACACAGTACAGGACAGTAGTGTGTTTTTAAAGTCTTTTACGTATCTTACAATTATAAAATCTTAACATTTTCATATTGTTTAATTTCCACTATCGGCACAAACGATACTAATTTAGTTATACTTCATATTATATAACACTTATTATGCGAGTCTGACTACAGCGTCGTAGCCTTAAAATACTCCAATACGCTTGAAAAGCTAATCATTCACGTAGACTTATGTTACCCGTTGCTATAACGAAATTAGGTTTATAAATAAAAGGAAAACAACATTGCTTTACGGAGCAAAATGGAACATTTTTCGCAAAATAAAATTAACGAAGTAAAATTAGCCAGTTCATGAAAATAGTACCTATAATATTGTCATAAATCCGACTTCGACTCCATCTTTCGCGTAAAAAGTTTAATTGCATTGAGCTAAACTAAAAACAACTGAAGTTCCCCTGTCCTGGATTAAGAAGAGGAGGGCGACAATAAACGCTGCGCTTTCTTTACAGATGGCAAACCAAAGGACAAGAAGCACCAGAAAACCGCGCTGCGGCGCTACAAACTCTCTTTGATTCGGAGAAACGTCCACCTCATTCTAGAGTACGGGAACGTGATGCCCTTCATGTGGGCGCGCTCCACCTATCTCTGCTTCTATTGCAAGCAGCCTGCCAAAGATCCCGACGAACTAAGAGACCACATAGAAGCTATGCATCAATTCCTCGATCTCGACCAAATCCTAAGCATGAGGATATCAACTACGTGGGACAGCGAGGTCCCCGTCAAGCTGGATGTTAAAGACATCTCTTGCAAACTTTGCATACAACCTATCTCTGACTTACAAGGTCTTATTGACCACCTAATCCAAGTTCACGAAGCAGATTACGACACTTCGATAAATGACTGCCTTTTCTCATTTGAGCTCGGTAACGAAAAAGTTACTTGTCCTATCTGTAATATTCAGTTCAACTACTTCGAATACCTCCTCCGACACGCGAACAAGCATCACCTCAATCACGACTTCACATGCAACGTATGCGGAAAGTCTTTCCACCGCAAAAATGCCCTAGCGACACATTTCAATGACTACCACAAGGAAGGTGGTTATCCTTGTGATATCTGTGGTGTTGTCTGCACTACAGCCGCGAGACGGTACAACCACAAAAAGAACTATCATTTGATCGACCATTTGAAGTGTCCTTACTGTCCGGAGATTTCTAAGAGTAAATATTATAAGAACCTCCATTTGGCTACTGTTCATGGCGTAGAGAAATGCCGCAGCGAGTGCCCTCATTGCCAAAAACTGTTTCCGCAGAAAGGCATAATGCTCGCCCACGTTCGTCGGGTACATTACAAAGAAAGGAACGTAGAATGCGAGATCTGTAGTTACAAGTTCTTCAACAAGGCGCACTTGGACGCGCACATGGTGAAACACACCGGGGGACAGATGTACACGTGTGACGTGTGTGGTAAAGCGTATCTGAGGAAGAGTACGTTGAAGGCTCATTTGAAGAGACACGTCGGCGGTCGTGTGAAAGTTTAATCATTCGTTTAGAAATAAAACCAAAACTATACATGTTTTTGTGAAATGATTAAGAGTGGCTTACTAAAATCAATTATTATAAACGTACCTACTGTTAAGTTATGAAAGAAGTCAATTACTTCATGAAATTAAAACTAATGCCTTTGTAACATTATAGACAACCTGGTTCTTAGTATTGAAGATTTTTATAATTGCACACATTGATGTTGATGCTATATCACTTTATAACGAATTAAAAGTATATCTAAAAAACTCTCATGTGTTACATGTAGGTACCATCAGCCGTAATGTGCATGGCCACTTTATCAATGAACTCATTTATAATTGCTACATGCAATTTCGCAGCTCACTGTACATTTTCGAATCAGTAAATGTAGCAATTGCGCTAAGGCTAATTAACTTTAAAGCGTCTTCGTATGTTAATGTTTTGATCATACATTTTTTTTTAATATTCTTGAATATCATGTGATTATAGCCTTTAATTACCCACTTACTTTAAGAAGGCTGTCGCTAAATAAATATATTCAGTACCATTTAGTTTTCTTCCTTTTCATCACTAAATTCATTCCTATGAACGCAGCTAAACCTACCACGATAAGCTTGCGCGGCGAAAAGTTTCGAGTAAGAGATTTCTATCATAAAACAAATGAGGATCGGAGGGCAGTGGGACAAAATCATGAGACGCTAAATACGACCGTTTCTTTGCAGGTGCAAAAATCAGTTCAGTGGAGGATAAACATAAGAAAATGGAAATCAAACGTAAACAATTGATCAAACGGCGGAACGTAGAGTACGTCCTCCAGTACGGGAACGTGACGCCCTTCTTGTGGTACAAGGGCAAGTACCGGTGCTTCTACTGCACCGAGCCTATGAAGAACCCGGAGATTTTGCGGGAGCATACCGCTAAAGTCCACCAGTTCGCCAACCTGGAGCTAGCCGTCTTCGACAGAACTAAAGACAACAGGAACAAAGATGCGGCGATTAAAATAGACGTTACCGGCATCTCATGCAAACTCTGCCCCCAACCAGTCCCAGATCTAGAACAGCTCATCTCCCACCTCATAATCGGTCATGACGCCGAGTACGATGTCAGCGTCCCTAACTGCCTGCTGCCCTTCCAACTAGACAAAGACAACCCCACTTGTCCAACTTGCAATATGAAATTCGTCTTTTTCGAATACTTACTACGCCACGCCAACAAATACCACTTATCTCATGAGTACATTTGTGATGTGTGTGGCACCAGCTTCCAAGGGGAGAATCATTTAAAGATGCACCATAGATACTACCACAGGGACGGAGGGTATACCTGCGACTATTGTGACGTCAGCTTAACAACTCTGTCTAAAAAGATTATCCACGAGAAAAACGTCCATATGGTCAATTTGCTAAAATGCCCTCATTGCCCGGAAACGTTTAAAAGTCCTTATTTTAAAAAGCTGCATTTAGCCAACGTGCACGGAGTCGAAGAGTTGAAGATAAAGTGCCAATATTGTCCGAAAGTATTTCCACAGGAAAGCATCATGTCTCGGCATATGAGGAGAGTTCATTTAAGAGAAAGAAACGTGGAGTGTGAAGTTTGCGGCGAAAAGTTCTTCGGCCCTTACGACGTGAAGCTTCACATGCTGAAGCACAGCGGGGAGAAAGCTTTCATCTGTTCAGTCTGTGGAAAGAAGTTCTCTAAAAAAAGCAATTTAAATTCACACTCCGCTATGCATACTGGCAAAAAAGCATACACCTGCAATATATGCAACAAAGCCTTCGCATATCACACCAATCTCACCATGCACATGAAGAGCATGCATCAGAGCAACGAACTCAGGGAAGATCACATCGCAGAAGAGTTAATCACAGAAGATCACAACACGGAAGTTGTGGAAGTTTATACACATACACAGGAGTTTATACATGATGACTTGGAAGGCGCTGAGGTAGTCGGGACGTATGTTGTCCAATAATTATTTTAATCATGCTTTCGGATGTACATTTTTGTTGCTATGGTATTGTAACTATATATCTAATAAATGTAGCTTTTAAAAATATATATATTTTTCATTTTAAAAGTATAAAAATGCAAATTATACTCAAACTTTTAAGTTTGATTTATGCTGTACGGGTAACTTAAGGTCTGTTTTTTTATTCCGTAGACTAAAATGACGTTTCATATGTAAGACATGACATTTCTTAGTACCACATGGAATGTCTATTTAGTCTACGGAACAAAAAAACAGAATATAGTAGTCGGCACAAGTTTATATACTATATATTAGTGCCCTAAATGGTCGTCTGTCACTGTCAAATTTCGTGCCACAAGAACTAACAGATGGCGTTAGTAGAGCTACTTCCATACAAGAGTATCAGTTGTAATATATACAACTCCTAACAAATCAAAATCTCCTCTCATCGAACTTCGTTCCCAGGCATAAGACCCTTCCCTATTTCCCTCTACATTTCTATATTTTAATACCAATCTGAAGATTCGGATGATCATCATAGAGGTTCTGGTACTTAAATAATTCTTCCTAACGACATCTAGCTGATTTATTAGTAAATAACTTCTAATGAGACTCACCATCAATCTTGTGCATCAGCTTACTTTCTTCTATCACTTCTATGACTGCAGCGTAATAATAATTATATGATTTCTTTATTCAGTTTGCTAGGATCCATTAGTTACATAGTGACTTAAAACATATAGTTAATATTTGAAATAATAACCACCAGGTTGGTGATCCGTCGGCTCGTTTGCCTCCTATATCATAAAAAAATCTATTAAATTAATTAAAATACTTATACTTTTTTTGCGTACTTACCCATAATCATCAATTTGAATATGTTTGTGAATGGGAGAATCAAGGTTTCCTATAAAACATTTTTAGGATGCTATTAGAGCTGCTCCCCAATCAACTAACTAGTGAGGCAGTTCTTTTGCGCGCCAGAGCGTGAAACCGATCTGTGCTTGCCTCTGCAAACATTTTAGAAGCACTACAGAAGCGGAGCAACTTCAACAATGCGCAAAAGCCGTAGCCGTTATTATATTCATCCCTCAGGGTACTGAGCGTCATTTAAGTGCAGTTGAACCACAGGCTGCTCGTATAGAAGCTCTGATAGATCGCTTTAAATAGCGTGATTTTAACTTGGATCAGAGTTCAAATCCGTAAACTGGACTACTCTCTTTCCAGGGACCAAACGAAGGAGGGCTTACGAGACTTATTTGGAACGGCTCAGTACTGTCCGGAAGAACATTCTCTACATGCTGCGCTACGGAAACGTATTGCCCTTCCACTGGAACACTAAGGGATTTAGCTGCTTCTATTGTGCGAAATCTATGAAAGACTGCGACACCTTAAGGGAACACACATTGACTAAACACACTTCAGTTGATCTGGAAACTTTTATACCGCAAAGAATTGTAACCAAAAATGTACCAGTGAAAATAGATGTGTCGGAGTTAGCTTGCAAAGAATGCTCCGAACCTCTAAGCAGCGTAGAGGAGCTTATAGCACATATTATATCTATCCATGGAGAGTTGTACGACAATTCAGCTGGAGTCTGCGTTTTTCCATTCATTCTCAACAAAGACATAATGCAGTGCGTATTATGCGAAAACCGATACGACAACTTTCCATCCATGGTCACACATATGTACAAGGAGCATATAGCGCATCATTCCATCTGTCAAGTGTGTGGTCTTAGCTTCATTGACAAAGTACGCCTCTCTAGACATATAAACAATTGCCATCTAGGTCACAAATGTAAGATTTGCGAAAAAATCTTCGACGCCTCACACAAACTCGACAGACACAAGGAAAGAATTCACGGTCATACAAAAACGCACGAATGTAACTTATGCAGCGCGAAATTCGACAACGATTACCAAGTCAAAGTACATCTAGGAAAAGTGCATAATGTCGAGAAATATAGAATTAAATGTGAGCACTGTCCAAAGATCTGTACTACCAAAGGAGCAATGTTACTCCATGCCCAGTCTATGCATTCCGATGTTAGGTACGAATGTGATCTTTGTGAGTACAAGACAGCTATAAAATGGATGATAAAGCTTCATAAACGCAAGCATTTCGGGGAAAGAAACTACGCATGTAGCATTTGCGATAGGCTGTTTGGTAGGTCGAGTAACTTGCGGGCTCATATGAAAGTGCACACAGGCATTTTCGGCCGCGTGTGCCGCTGGTGCAAGAAAGGGTTTACGGACTTGGAGACGCTGGAGAAACATGAGAAGGAGTCTCATTACTACACCAACTACGTATAACTTTTACATTTTTTTTACGTATGTTGCTTTTAAATAACGCCTCGTCGTTCCTATGAACTATGATATCGTATAAATATCAAATATCAAACATTTATTCAGCAAATAGGCCACAGGGGCACTTTTACATGTCCATTTTTACAAACAATAAATTAAAAAAAAAACAATTACAAATATCGAATCTATGAAATAATAAATACTTTATTAGAGATGTATACTGTCTCTAAATGTCAAATTACACAAAAAAAATACTATGATAAAAAAATAAAACCATAAAATACTAAAATTCTTTAGAGATGTATAAGTCTCTACGTGTCAGAGATAAAATATAAAAATATATATTAAATTATCCTTAGAGATGTAGAGGGTCGCCAAGGCTTGAATTCTTATATAAATAATTAAAAGACTAAAAAATTAAAACAGACAAGAACCGAATGAAGTGTCTCACGTTAATGTCACTCAAAAGTAAAGTTACATACTTTAACATAACCTGTACCCCGTGTAAGCTTAAACAGACCGGTCTCCACAAACAGCACCCGTTCACGAGTATGACGTGTATCTCAGCCATCGCCTCCCTCAACCTTCATTCGGGAAAGTGGCGACCCGATCAACGACGCCACCGTAAGTAAAGACTTTTAAGCGAGCATGACATGTTCAAGCTGCCGGGTTGTATTAATATAAATATAATAAAAAAAAATGTGAGATACAACATTTGTGCTTGTAAGTTACATTAAAGACGGCATAGCGCCACATAAACGCGACTACATATTATTCATAAGGAGTGCCTACCTATAAAACTAAATTATAAATTTAAATTGACTTAGAGATGTACAGGTCTCTAAGTGTCCAAATCATTAAAATAGGTATTAAAATAAAATGAAATTTAAAATAAAATAAAATTTAAAATAAAATAAAATCTTAGAGGTGTATAAGGTCTCTAAGTGTCCAAAACGAAAATAATACAATCAAACGAGAACATGATGTTCTCTTGTGTCAGTTCTACTGGACGCTAGTATGGTTATTTCACAGGAAGAAAACGAAAACACTATTACTGACATTTTTATCATACTATCAAGATCAAGCTACTGGCTTAAAGGCATCCTTATCATCTATGAAATCATTCACAGCATAATACGCCTTACTTAACAAAGAGCTCTTAACGTGTGACTTAAATTTGTTAAGAGGCAAATTCACTATATCAGTGGGAACTTTGTTATAAAAACGTGTACAGTTCCCGACGAAAGACGTACTAACCTTACGGAGGCGGTGGGCGGGCACAGCAAGTTTATGCTTGTTTCTAGTGTTATAGTTATGGATATCACTGTTAAGCTTGAATTCGTTAATGTTTTTCCGAACATACATAATATTCTCAAGTATGTATTGAGATGCAACGGTAAGAATGCTTGCATCTTTAAATTTCTCTCTTAGGGATACTCGAGCGCCCAGTCCATAGATGGAACGTACAGCTCGCTTTTGCAGTACAAATATTGTCTGAATGTCTGCCGCTTTTCCCCACAACAGAATTCCATACGACATAACACTATGGAAGTAACTAAAGTATACCAGCCTGGCCGTCTCTACGTTTGTTAGCTGTCCGATTCTCCTCACTGCATAGGCTGCTGAACTAAGTTTGCCGGCTAAAGTGGCTATATGTGCATGCCATTGCAGTTTTGAGTCTAAAGTGACTCCCAGGAAAACAGTTCGATCTTCAAATTCCAGCGTATCACCTTTTATTTTAATCTTGCTGTTATTTACCTGCTTGACGTTAGGTAGCGTAAATTTGATGCATTTGGTTTTCTTTGCGTTCAAAAGCAAATTGTTTGCCGTAAACCAGTTTAATACGGTAGATAGCGCGTCATTAATGCTCTCGAATCTATTTTCCTTTCTGTTCACTTTAAATATAAGGGAAGTGTCATCTGCAAACAACACTATATCATGTCTTTCTTGCACAACTTTTGGTAGGTCATTGATGTATACCAAAAACAGGAAGGGACCAAGAATTGAACCTTGCGGCACTCCGAGGGCTACCGGGGACCCAGCCGATTGAATTCCATTAATAACTACTCGCTGAGTTCTATTCGAAAGGTACGATGAGACAAGGTCAAGGGCACTAGCTTTTATCCCATAGTGGCTTAATTTTCTCTTTAAATTTTCGTGATCAACGCAATCAAATGCCTTCGACAGATCACAGAAAATTCCAATAGCATCTTGAGCTTTTTCCCAAGCGTCAAAGATGTGTTTTAGAAGTACCACACCGGCGTCAGTAGTTGATCGACCTCTGGTAAAACCAAATTGATTGCTATCAAGCAGTTTATTTCTGTTGAAATGTGACGATAGTTGATTTAGAATAAGTTTCTCGAACACTTTGCTTAATGCCGGTAGTATTGAAATAGGTCTAAAGTTTGTGGAGTCGGTTCTTGTTCCTGATTTAAACAACGGGATAATTTTGCTATGTTTCATAATATCTGGAAAAATTCCAGCATCAATGCATCTGTTGAAAATCTCAGCTAAGTATGGTGCAATCGATTCAATAATGGAATGTAATACTTTGACTGACAGACCCCATAGGTCTTCTGTTTTCTTTATATTTAATGACCTAAAAGTCTTAAGAACTATGTTCGGAGTGACATACGAAAATTTGAAAATTTCTGTACATTCCGCCACATTTGTCTTCAAAATTTCTTCAGCGACGTCTGGCGATGAATTAAGAGACTTTGTTGTTTCTACCGGTATATTCGAGAAAAACCGCTCAAAATGATCTGCCACTTCACGGTCAGAACTTACTAAAGTGTCAGCAATTCGTACGGTGTAGTGCGGATCCTTCATCTTACGTTTTCCAGTTTCATTGCCGATTACTTGCCATACAGTTTTAACTTTATCACTAGAACTTAGGATCTTTTTGGACAAATAATCAGCTTTAGCGGTGACACACATCATCTTAAAAGATTTAGAAAAATTCTTAACGTACTCCATAAATTCCGGCCTTTTATCAGTTGCTTTTAAATCATACAAGTCGTATAGTCGGCGTCTTTTCTCGTGAATATCCGGCGTAGCCCAGTCGCAAAATTTAGTCTTGGCCTTGCCTTGCACCTTCTTCTGAATGAAACAGGCATCAAATTCCGTTTTAATACAGTTAAACAACTCGGAACTCAAACAGTCAGGGTTATCCTGATTACATGAAAGACAACATAATTGTTTAGTGATTTTACGATTGAATAAATCTAGGCGCTTTTCGGAAATCGGCCTGCACATGGTATCTTGAGGAATTTCTTCAGTTTTCCCGCTGAAAGACGCTTTTAATCCACAGTGATCAGAACTTAGGTTGTTAATAACAGATTTACTAATCGCATCCTTGTTACTAAAGATGTTATCTATACATGTAGCACTGGTTGCTGTGATTCGAGTAGGCTCACAAAATACATTGACTAAATTGAAGGATTTAAAAGTATTTAATAACCTTCCACAAAATGGCGAATTTTCAAGTAAGTTAATATTAAAATCGCCACACACAATTATATTTTTCGGAGTTCTAAAAATACTACTAAGTACTTCATCTATGACCGATTCAAATAAGTTATAGTCCGCCGATGGGGGCCTGTACACGCATACAATTATAAATTGTTCCAACTCAACACAGGAAAGTTCTATATGCCGTTCCACAGACATGTCAACAATGTCTCTACGTTCCTTACTTTTTAAATTATGTTTCACCATTATCAATGACCCGCCGCGATTGCAGGATTTCCTAAAAAAAGAACTTACTATATTATGATTATTGAAATTAAACATAAACTCATGACCTTTAAGCCAGTGTTCAGTAATACAGAGAACGTCAATATTATCGGACTGTAAAAACAAATCAATTTCAAGTTCCTTACAGGCAAATCCTTGGATATTTTGGTGAACTAAGTTCAATAAATCGGTTTTACTAAACATACTAGCATCGCAGTGATCAATAGGAACGGAGCCGGCTGGTGCACACGTTGTCGTAGCGGTTAGTTTAAATTCAAATCTCCAGACGGCTCCATCTCAAAACCTACGCTACCAAGGCGTAAAATACTACGTGACTTAAGGCTATTAGACGCCGCGCTAGCCACGACGGGGTCTTCAATATTATATGCTAACAGGTTAGCACACTCTACTAGACATCTTCTGGGTAGGTAGGTTCTTTTATGGGACATAACAAAATCTTGTATAAATTTATTCGTATCAAAATACGAAATCGTACTACTGTACAAGGAAAGGTTATACAATAAAGAATTGTAGTGAAATACCCTTTTATTGACCTTGCTCGACATTCTATATGGGAGCGCACAGATAATTATTTTTGCAACCTCTCTCTGGTCAATCGCCGACAGCGTAGCGGATAATTTTAAAATATCTCGCTTAGTACAGTCTATACTATTCCCTAAGAAAACGATAAGCGTGGAGGCGCGGTCAAACTCGCCTGTAGAAATACATTCTATCAGTCGATCGGCGGAGGTCCCCGGGTGACAGTTGTTGAACACGCCCTGCGACAAGCGCTCCGCCAGCAGCGCGCCAAGGCCGGAGCCCACCTCGTCAGAGTATAGGATGGTGCGGCGGGGGCCGCCGCGCGGGCTCGGGGCGCGGCGCGAGGGCGGCGCGGGCGCGCGGCCTGCCGGGGAGCACTCCACGAGGCTCGGCGGCGGGGCCGCCGGCACCACGAGGCTCGGCAGCGAGGCCGCCGGCTCCACGAGGCTCTGAAATTAACTCTATCGAAATCTGAATTAACGGGGTGAATATATATGTCATACTGAGCAACTTTGATTAGGGACCAACACCGAAAACGCGAAAAATGCTTTGACTCACCCATACATTTTGGCTGGCTGATGTTGATATGTTGTATGGGACTATTGGGAGACAACTTTTTTTCTTTTTCGTGACAGTTTCTCATTATGACCTATACATATATTCACCTTATAAATTAACACCCTGATGGGTGATTAAATGAACAGCCTGTATAAGGTTGTTTATGTGATCTTCTCGTGATTGCATTACTTCTTAAACTGCTGTTCATAATACTCCTAATAAAATTATAGCTACAATTTCTCTTTTGGCGGGATATACCAGTGATTTTTGGTAATTACGTATGTAACTGTGTAACTAATTTAATTAGTAAACGTCAGAAATTTAACTAGGGTCTTTACTAATTTATAATTTACGTATATGATTACATTCAGTTACCACGCCCTAATATACAACAGCAAACTAGTTTTGACTTCCCTAAAATTTTGTTACCTAAATGTCTGCTGCTGCTGTCCAAGTATTCGTTTGATGAACATTTTAAATTTGTTACTTTTATTATTTTGTAATAATTTATCTTATGCCTAAGCTACGTAAGTAAAAGAAATGTAATGTTTCTTGTGATATTAAATGGTTTTCAAATATGTCCACATTTTATTTATCTACTCGAGCTCACTAGCATAATTTTCCAAAAAAAAAAAATTAATCTGTTTATTTCATATCAAAAAAACATGCATTTTTCTAACTTAACTACTAATCTTAAATTAAAAAGATTTTTTGAGTTAAGGAGTCTAGGCGTGTAGAATTAATTATACAGTACACTTCATCTTTGTATAAATTTTCATTATTTTCGCATTTTAAGCATGTGTTTCTTTATCATAGATCTAACTTGCCCACATGTTCGACCTTCTAATGAGCTTACTAATTCATATGGAAATCTATTCAATATACGCGGTACAATGCATTTCCATACTCTTCGACCATATTCATTGTTTGTTTTTCGGACCTCAAACGTTGGCATGTTCCACTAGACATTTTGAACGCTGTTTGGAATTTTTAGTGCAGACAAGGATAACAGGGCTAGAACCCTTTAACCTATGAACATCCGTAGTTTGATATGTGATATAATACATACAATATCCAGCTCATTTCGCCGCAATCTGATAAATAAGAAAAAACTTCTTGTAACTATACTCTGTATCTTTAGGTATTTAAATAAAAGGAAACACAATCTACCCTCAAATAGCTCCTTAAGCCAGTTGAGGGTAGATGAAAACATAACATGATCAAATAATGTAGGTTAAAGTCAGTTCGTTCAGTGACAGATCCAGGCGGTTTTGTATTTGGTTGGTTAACCAATAAATGTTATAACTACCCGAAAATGTACAAATTGTTTACTTTTATTTAAATACTTAAAGATACAGAGTATAAGTACCGTCAGCCTTTGTCCAGCCGTGGACGTCTTTCGGCTGTGATGATGAACTAAGTACGCACGCTCGCTGAAAAATTATATTCGGTTAAAAGCAGTCTCATTCGTATATGTATAATTAAAACATAACAATAATTTAGGGCCCCTTTTATGAGGCGAAAATGTTCGTTCACAGTGTACAGACGTCTGGGCCATATTTAATGGAAGAAGTGGAAGACTCTGTTGTACGGAGCAGGGTTATGTTTTCAAAATGAGGGGCGTGTTTTCGAGCCTTTTATACACCGTGTTTTTTTTTAACTCTGTTAATTTCAAGGGCGCATTCCTGAGCTTAAATTAAGTAGCTTTCGAAAAGACACCGGCACCGGTATTCTAATTAACTACATTTCCAAGATAATCAATAATTTACTTTTATCTTATAAGGCCCTTACGAGCGTATGCACTTGCCTTAGGGCCTATTTACATATTGATTAGTGTTTAGCACGAGTGTGTACTTTTTCTACTAAACGTAAATACTATCTCTTAAGATTGTTGTTCGAAATGACATTGACATGTCACAATTCTCAATTGTTTGGTTTAATTAAATGTGATGCCGTGTTACAACAACGCTATATGCAACATTTAATTACTTTTTATAAATATGAAAAAACTAAAAATATTACAATTTTTTTTTTTCAAAAATAACTATGCCATTTACTTTCCTTAAACGTACTTACCCATACCCCGGAGTTAACGGAATTCAATAAAAACACGGTGTATAATATAGCCCACATACCAGTAAAAGTAGCAAAGCGGGCGAGGTGTCCAAATTGATATGAAATTATGAACACAACTTTATAAGAGCGTCGCCTAGAAAACCAAGGCTTCTCTCTGCTTAGCTTCTCCTTATGGCTGTGTCTATAAGCTTTTTAATATTTCAGTCATATAACTGCAGATATAGGTGATCTAGTCACCAAAACAGATGAAAGTATAATAGGGTGATATCGAATAAAAAAAAAATCACAATTACCAATCATTGAGTGATTATTACTCTAAAGAAGCCATACCAAACAATTTAATTTCCGCAATCGCAACCTGTGCCACGCGACCAAAACGTCGTAAGCACTGTGAAATTCATGGCGCTTACGCGTTTAGGTCGCGATATTCCCGCTCCGCTTCTTTGGTTTGGTGTCAAAACAACAAAAACTCTTGGCGCAAAATACTGGTTCTCTGTGCCGGTTCTATTTGGAAGGGCAGTTCATATGGCCGACACCAAAAACGTAGTCAAAAATTATGTTCCAAGCCTTTCCCTCTGTAACTTTTTTTGAGTATTCGTTGCCTGGCCTAAGAAGTAAACGTTTTCTGCCTTATCACAGTTATCACGACTTTGACTTGTCTCAATTTCTAATAGATCCGCACCGAAGCTCGAATGCTATCAGACTGCAGAGATGGCGGCAAAGAAAGGCCCTCGAAGACCCGGACTACAAGAAAAAGGAATGCGAGAGAATTAAGAAGTTACAGAAGAAGAAAAAAGAAAAGTTGACTCCAATCGAAGAGGAAGAACTTAGAGTGCGAAAGAGACAGCAGAAACGGTTAGAACGGGAGAGGAAACGGCTTCGAAAACTGGCGGAAGACAAACCAAATGTACCTCAGACGTCGGCATCTAGTTTTGAGATTAGGTTCTGACATTCATCCATTCAAGTGTATTCAAAGGGTACAAAAATCGTTCATCCGTCAGCTATTCAATAAACTTTATGGCTATTATCGTCGGTGTATTCCTATCTGTGCGCTGGTGCTGGAGAGGACGCTGGTTCGATTCCAGCCTGGGGCACTGGAGGCCTTGGTCACTTTTTCTTAGTATATGACATTTATTTCAGTTTATAATTTATATAGTAGTGTTTCTACTTGAAATGAAAACAAATTAAAATATTTTCTAAAAATAATTTCAATTGTTCTAATACTTCTAATAGTAATATCATGCATGTTACGAACTTGCGAACTAAATTGAGTTAACTTAGATACTTGAAGACTAAATATTTTGACTGCGTGAAATGAATTTAGGCATGATCTGCCGTAATACTAAATTACATCATCATTATTAAGTAAGGGCACTTACTGCATCATTATGTTAGTACTAATAATTAATAAATAAAAATTGTTTTATTTTTTAATTTATTTCACAAAGCACAATATACAATGAACCTATAATTGATGTTTCGCCAAACTGTAAAACAGTTTGTTGGCGATGCACAAACCTGGAAAACACCCTCGCGATATACCTATAAACGTTATAAAGTAATTACTATTTTTTTTAGTTAAGACAAATAATATTTACAAAAATATTGCCTTATTGGTACATGAAATTAAAACATAAAATCTTACAAACTACTTAACAATTAATGTACTAAGTAGGGTCAAGGAGGGAATAGTAGTACGGTAGAAAAAAAGGCCGCATACAGTGGCTCACTCAACCTAATTTCAACACGAGAGAGGCGATATTTGGGTGTCTGAGCCACTGTTCGAGCTAAGCCACTGTTTCCGCCTTGACCCTATCTAGAAATGTACAAATTCAAACAGTATGTTGTTAAAAAGGAGATTGAGTCAGCATAATGTTTCAGTGAATTTATTGCAACGGTGGTTTTCAGTGGAAAACTAGTAATAAAAACCATTAAGCCAACATATTTACTCGTACATAATAGCCAATAACACGATCATTCTTTACATTTACTGAGATTACTAGCGGGACGGTTTTAAGCAGAGTTCAAACATTTACTTCAGCCCATTATAATTACTTATTACGTTACAAGAAAAAAGTGAAAATGTAAGATTTTAAGGCAAACAGACATATCAGTTTCAGAGAACTTCAGTTACATATCTCAAATGTCATAACTAGACAGCAAAAGTTATCAAGATAAGACCAACGACATGCATGACGTATAGGAAATAAGTATAACACCGCAATGTAACGAAGCAAGACCAATTTTAATTTCAGACGTCAGACCACAGAAACAGTCCAAAGTGACCAAACCGGACTCGGACTCGCAAAGCGACGAGGAACAAGTGACGAGCGCGAACAAAACGCTCACACCCAAAGAGAAAAGGAAGATCTTTCGAAACAACGTCGTCCAAGTCCTAGTCAAGTCCACCGTCATGCCTTTCCGATGGCTCAAGAGCTCCTACAGATGCTTCTACTGTTACGACATCTTCCAAGAGGCGTCGGACTTGAAGAACCACCAACAAGTCCACACTGGCGACGAGATCAAGGAACAAGCCATGAGCAATTTCTGGGAACCTGTAGTTTACATCGACATATCCAATTTAAGTTGCAGACTTTGCACGGATAACGTAGCTGACTTGTACGATTTGATAGACCATCTAGTCTCCAAACACGGAGTCGTGTATAACAAAGATGTCGGCACCTGTATGGTGGCATTTAAGCTGGATAATTTCTCAGTCAACTGCCTCGCCTGCGGCCAAAGTTTCTACACATTCGGACCTTTACTACACCACACGAACAAAGACCACAAAGGAACCTCTGCTATTCTCTGCGACATATGCGGACAGCATTTCAAAGATGCCAACTTACTGAGACTACACATAAAAACTGTTCACGAAAACACGGGACTCCTTTGCACTGAATGCGGCGAAAAATTCGAAACTCGAGCCAAGCTAAAAACACACCAGAAAAACCATCACGACATGGAGAAAAAATACAAGTGTCTCGTCTGTTCCCTGACTTTCCAGAGCCATTACAAAAGGTCCCGGCACATGGCAGCTGAACACAAGAACCGACAAGAAGTCAAGTGTCTCCATTGTCCAAAAACTTTCGTCTTCCGAAGTATGATGATGACGCATTTAAGAGACACTCATCTAAAAGTCCGGAACCATGTTTGCGGAGTGTGTGGCTGGAAGGCTTTCAATAGCAACAGATTGAAGAACCACATGTATAAGCATAGCGGAGAAAAGAATTTTAAATGCACCGCTTGCGATAAGGCATTCACTACGAAGAAAATCATGAAAGCGCACTGCGCGAGAATGCATAAGAATGCGCCTGTTGTTATGAACGCTTGCGATAATTATGTAGGGTATTAACGCCTGCACAAAACACAACAGCATCATTTAATTAATTTAAACTTAGTTAAACACCACCGCTTATCAACCGCTTATCCTTTACAGAAGGATTAAATAAGCCGGTACTAACTTAGATAATCCGTTTACGTGAAAATGCTGAACCGAGTAAGTAAATCACAACTAGGTAGGTCAGTATACATTTTGCCGTACCCGTTTGGCCGTTAACATTCATATATATTTTTAGGGTTAGAGTTCGATTTTTAGGTTTATCGCGATAATGTACTAACTATGTATTTTACATAGGCGATGTTACCGCTGCAACTGAGCGATATAAATAACTGATAAAACACCGAAGAAAAGTCTATTATTCATATAATTTAAGACTAGCTTAAAAAATATGATGCCTGTTATATTTTAGAACTGCTAGAGTTAACGATATATGGATTTAATTATCATTGAATAAATTCACTTATAACTGATCGCAGTTTTATTTACATATGTCGAGTAGAAATGATCGACGAGCTATTGAAGAGTATGATGTGAAAATGTCCAGTTGCCAATTTAATGCGTTAGCAAAATAAGGCAAGAATCTTGAGCACATTAAAACAACTACCTTACAATTTCCCTTTCAGACACCACTGTGCAAAATGATCACCTCGAGCGCGCCCGAAAGAGACAACTACTGCATCAGATCATACACTACTCCACCGCCATGCCGTTCCGGAGGGCCGCCAACATTTACAAATGCTTTTACTGCTACAAGAACATTAACAAGGCCAGCGACCTCAAAGAACACCACGACAGCCACGTCGATGACGGCCTAAAGTTTAGAACCGTCAAGAGATGCGCAATCCAATTCCCTACCTGCTTAGACATCAGCGATCTGAAGTGCAAGCTTTGTGACATGGACTATGACGACTTAAAGACATTCTTGATCCATCTGCAAGAGGACCATAAAAAAATATTCACTATCGACGCTATGAAACACATTGAATGCTACAAAATATCCGACGGCAACATGAAATGCCTAATCTGCGAAGAAACCTTTGAGTACTTCTATCCTCTCCTGATCCACACTGTAAGATCTCATCGGGAAAGTGTGCTGAAATGCGAAACGTGCGGCCAGAGCTTTAGCTGCAAATACGGTCTGAAAAAACACCAAACCACCCACGAAAATCCAGAAATCTTCCCATGCGGACATTGCGAGAAGACATTCACATCGGCACATAACAAGCGGGAGCACGAAAAGAGGATTCACGACGAGAAGGCCAGGAAGTGTCATATCTGTGGGGAAATATTGGGCAGCACATTCAAGAAGGCAATGCACTTAGAGAACGTCCACAACGTGATGGGAGAGTTCAAATGCGAAACCTGCCCGAAAATCTTCCGGCTTCGCAACCATTTAGTCAGCCACGTTCAGCGCGTACATCTAAAAGAGAGAAACAAAGTCTGCATGGTGTGCGGAGACAAGTTTTACAATAATAATTTGCTTAAATTGCACATGGTGAGGCACAGCGACGAAAAGCCATTCGAGTGCGAAATATGCAATAAGAAATTCACGAGGAAAAAGGGTTTGGATATGCATGTGCGTACACACACGGGCGACAAGAGGTGCGTGTGTCAGATGTGCGGGGCCGCCTTCGTGCAGACGGCGAGCTTGAAGTTGCACTTGAGAGTGCATCACGGGATAGAGAAAAAACGGGAATCAAATTAAACTTTTGAGTGGCAAAATATACACATAAATAAAAATATAAGTAGATCTTGTGTGTGGAAACAATGTACGTAAAGATAAAGATATTCTTAAAGAAATAAACTGGACTTACAAGGAGAATCTGAAAAAAAAAGCCATCGTGATCGAGATGAAACGTTGCCCTCACATTTTTAATTTGACATATTCATGTTATACTAGGCAGATCAAAAAAGATATAGAAAAAAAAAGATAGATAAGAAGAATTTATTAGCACAAAAATAACATTCAGATTAGCGTTTTATCTGCGCATATAATAACATTTTAACTAATTGAACTATTATTAATTTACATAGTTTGTATAAGAATAAAATTCATCTAAGTTATATTTATAAATTAGCGTCACTTACAAACTTGTATTACTGATGGTGTTAGAAATAAATGAATATAAATATATATAACCTCGTTTTTATGTTGCAAAGACATGTGTAGTTCTGTAGGCAGGTAATTCCTCAGCAATCGAATTCCCCTGGCAATACCTATTCGCAAATTCCCAGGAGGATGCTAATAAAGCGGCATCTCGTGAGAATTTGCGAATAGGTAAGGCCAGGGAATGAGATTTTTGAGGAATGACCCAGACATAAACATAACTTTAAAAACCACGCGATTGAAAGAGACTGCTTTTGTAACAGCATATTCCAAGATATAATCACCCACCGTATCTCCTGAACACAGCTTTTCGTATTTTACAGGCCCCTAACCTTACGTTTTGGTACTTTTAAGCTGTCATTAAAAACTTTAACTTGATACTATTGTACTTAACGTATGTATTGTTTGTGATGAAATCGATTTTCAAACCCCAAAAACAGCATTATTATAACCAGGAAAGGCGGTTAGTAAAAGCTTGTTGTGCCGTGCGGAACTGTTTTGTTAAGGCTCAAGGATATTTCCTTAAATATTGTTGGTCTAAATATGGTTAGTGTGGTTGTTGGCTATCATTACACTTAATGAGCCATACAATATTTTGAGCAATACTTTGGCTTCGATCTCCAACGGTAGTGGACACACAGACGGTATTTTTGGCCTAAGAAATAGTTAACCTTTTAGAGCGACGTAGTTTGGTACGGTCACTACGACATTTTTATGGGCCCTTATTTATTGATACACAATTGAAATAAAAGTTGGCAATATGGTGTAAGAATTTTGTGTTTAATCAGTTCATGAATCGGATTAATAATGTACGAAAAATGCAAAAAACACTTACTTTTTTGTCGACATTTGTAGGGTAGCATTTTCATGGCTACTTTGACCATACATATGTCGAATTCAAATATCGACACAGTGCCATACAAATGTCGTCAGAGTTTTACAGTAGTTTGGCTGTAGGTACATGCGATAAAAATGTTGATACTGCCATACGAATGTCGATATTTAATTCTAATTTATAAAAAGTAGAGTGGTGCCTTGTACATTATATTTTATGCTGTTAAAACCCCTCCTTACACAATCATTATGAATCTAATTAAAAATAATAATAATAACAAAGCCACACAAATGTCAAAAAAAAACGAATGAATGACGTAAAAACACGCTCTTCAAAAATTTACCCAGTCCCGCAGTTCTCGCACGCTCTCTTTATGTATGATTGGGTCGCTAATATCTCATTTACAATCATTCTTTGTCATAAACTTCGAGTTGGATCACGTTTGACAAAGTACAAACGTTCATACCTCAATCGGCACTTTACTTGCAGGGCCGACTGTGGACCCCGCAGCCGAAATGCGTCGCATGAGGGAACTCCTGCTCAAGATCCTACAGAACTCCACAGCTATGCCCTTCACGAGGTGGGGCAACGCGTACAAATGTTTCTTCTGCCAGAAAATCTTCCATAAGGCGAGTGATTTAAAAAATCACACGAACACTCATGTGGATGTCGCGCAGAAATTTAGAACCGTGAATCGATGTGGAGATGGTTTGAGGAGCTTTATCAAACTCGATGTTACAGAGTTAAAATGTACAAAATGCGACAGCGAGTTTAACTTACTAAGAAACTTCTTAACTCATTTGACTGAAGTTCACAAAGAAAAACTGGATATAGAACCGTTAAAATATATAGACAGCTACAAATTATCAGACAGTGAAATGAAATGTCTAATTTGCGACGAGAATTTCCAATATTTCAATCAGCTACTCCTGCATACGTTGAGAATGCACAAAGTGAGGCAGTTTGTGTGCGAGATCTGCGGCGTCAGCTACGCTACCAAAAAAAGTTTAGCTAAACATGTCCAAAGCGCTCACGATACTAGTCAAAAAACATACACTTGCAACCATTGCGGCAAGAACTTCACGACTCAGCACAAACGTGATAATCATGAGAAGCGAATACACGATATAAAAGCTAGAACATGTCATATTTGTAATCAAATCTTAAGCAGCATGTTTAAAAAGGCAACCCACATGGCCAACGTTCACAATGTTAGGCCGTCTGAATTTAAATGCGATAGGTGTCCTAAAGTCTTCCTGCTTGCAAGTCAGCTAGCTATTCATAATAGGAGGATACACATGAAAGAGAGAACTAAAGTTTGCGACGTCTGCGGTGACAAATTCTTTGATGATCATCATCTGAAGTTGCACAAGGTTAAACACAGCGAAGCAAAGCCTTACGAGTGCGATATCTGTATGAAGAAGTTCCCTCGAAAAAAGGCTCTGGTGTTACATAGAAAGATACATACGGGAGACAAGGCGTGCGTGTGTCAAGTATGCGGTGAGGCCTTCGTGCAGACCACCAGCTTGAAGCTGCACGTGCGGGTGCATCACGGGATTGGGAAGAAACAGTCGAAGTGAAGAGATGTGCGTGTAGACATTAATTTATCAAATACGTTTAAAGTTTGATTTAAGATTTGTTCATAATAATAAGTGAGTCTTTTCTTTAAATATGTATTCATAAGGGTAAAGAAAATAAACATGAAAAATTCTGTACCTTTTTAGTCCTTATGAAGCAGCTACCTAAAAAAACCGTAAAATTAATAAAAACCATAAAAAATTAATAATTATACTATTATAATAGCCTAAGTTACTCTTACACCTTTTTATAGTTAACGTCATTAACCGAATTTAAGAAACCTTGACCCGTAGAAAGCTTAACTTTCAGGATGGTCATAGATTAAAGGCAAACGACACATTAAGGGTCGGTTGCAACAAACCGTCTGTCACTGTTAAAATGTTCGCAAAATTTTATTGTATGGGAATTTTCATAGGTCACTACTGACGTTGGCAAGCCCGTCAACTGTGGTTGGTGGACCTGGAACTAAGTCGGAAGGGAACAGATGCGAAAATGACAAAAATAACTGGGACTGCTTTGAAAGTCTACGTGATAGGTCTATTGAAATAAACACCGCTATTTATTTGAATGGTGGTGTATATTTCTGGCCACTTTGTGGCCTAATTCGGAACTAATAACTTAGAACTTCGAAAATATAGTACGAATATTTGGGGTAACGGTTTCAGGCTAGCGTTTTATACGAGCGTATGCATACGTACGTGTAAGCTCGAAAAAAAACAAATGTAGGGAAATGTAACGCGCGTGTAATCTCGTACGCCTAGTATACGCTAGTCTGGGCGGTTCCAAATTAGGTTTCGTAACCTCCGCAGACCCAGAAGCAGTTATCTTTTCGTTACACTGTAAAAGTTCAGAATAGGCTGGAATACGTAGGTACTACAAATTTTATGTAGGATCTCAGGATAGTAATGCGGAATACAGACCCCGGCTCTCTTGACGAGCCTCGGCAAGCGGGGACAACGCTAGATGACGATAACAACCTTTAATCTTTAAAAAGAACAGTCCAATATTTTCCATATAAACGGGGCCAGTTCATCTAGCTGCCTCCTACCATTTACGCACGCTCTTCATACTTAACATTATTTAATGGTATCAAAAACCAGCACTATCACACTATTAGTGTTAAACCCGTTAGGGGTTAAGCCCGTTAAACTATTTTGTGTTTCACGGGATTTACTTTTGCTCTAGTGTAATGTTTTGACTTTAATGAGTGCAACAGTGAACTTTCATCCTATTCCTATGTACGTAACACTTTTAAGTAAATACGAAGGTATCTTTGGAATTGTCATATAATAAATAATTTTCTGAGCTATCCAAATACAAAAGAGAGCAGCTCTCAACAGCCAAGTGACAAGAATTTTATCTAATTTCAGAAAGCAACATAGACCAGGAGGCCCGGATACGGAAGGAGTTGACCGAATTGCTCACCATTATGATTGAGAACTCCACCGTCATACCTTTCAAATGGCACGCGAACGGCTTCCTGTGTTTCTACTGCGGTTGCCCTTTCACCGACTCTTCTACTCTCAAGCATCACACCAAGACTGAACACGAGGACGCCAAACTCAGAACTGTCTTGAGAAGCACTGTTGCGAAGAGCAGAAGCATTAAACTCGACGTTTCAGAGCTATCGTGCAAGAAATGCAACGAACCTATGCGCAACTTGCAACAGTTCTTCATACATATAGAACAACACGGTTTTACAATAAATGAAGAGGCTTCACACTGCTGCTATCCATTCGTTCTTACTGATAACGATATGTCCTGTCTTGAATGTGGGATGTCTTTTAGGTTTTTCGGTCCTCTTTTAATTCACACACATAAATATCATACGAAAACTGAACCATTCATTTGTGAGATATGCGGGCAAGGATTTGTAGCTAAAGCGAACGTCGAAAGCCATCGGAAAGTACACCACAAAACGTCCAACTGCAACTATAACTGCAAAGAGTGTGGTGAATCATTCCCTACACAGTACAAACTTACTTATCATTTCGAAAAAGTCCACACGCCAGCCAAATTCAAGTGTCCTAAATGTCCGGAAGTTCTAGGCAGCAAATACTTGAAGAAACGCCATCTGGCTTTCGTACATGATGTGAAAAGCGCACAATTTAAATGCGATGAGTGTCAGAAAATATTTTCATTGAAAAACAAGTTGCTTCAGCATAAGTTACGGGTACATTTGAAAGAAAGAAACATCGCCTGCGAAATATGTGGACATAAAGTGTTCAATAAAGATCTTTTGAAACGTCATATGGTGAAACATGACGATTCTAGACCGTTTGAGTGTGAATTTTGCAAGAAAACGTTTCAGAGGAAGAAGACGTTGGAGTTCCACAGGAGGATACATACGAATGATAAGAGGTACCAGTGCAAGCAGTGCGGGAGGTCGTTCGTGCAGTGGACGAGCCTGAAGCTGCATATGAGAGTGCATCATTCCAGTAATAATGACACGTGGACGTAGTAGAAAATATTTGAAATAAACAGTTGTAGATTGAACTTTGTTTTATTTTATGCCTATAAATACCTCTGACTGAGTACTTTGCTTGCGCCTCTATAGACATGGAAAAATAAGAAACTGTAAGAGTTCATACATTGGCCACTAAACGTAAGTGCCAAGTAGGTAATGTATGAACTCGCAATACACACAAATAAATGTGTAAACAGGCCCCAATGTGGCCCCAAGCTACACTTATCCCGTGGCCACACTTGGCACACTTACCCTTAACCGTAAACTTGCCATCAGATATATCGGAGAAACAGGTACTTAACAAGAAACATGAGTAGGTAGGTAGGTAGGTAGGTTATGAGGTAGGTAGGTATATGTTCTGATACCTATTATTGACATAGGAGCTAATTGTCAACCCTTCGAATTTACATAAAATATGTTGTCAGAGGTAAATTCCTACACAATATGAAAGTCCCTAGGGACCTTATACTTCATCACTGTGATAAAGTACGAAATGGTACTGATATTAAATTCCTTGACTGTACCAAAAAAAAAATATTTTTCGTCTATCTAATTTCTATCCGAACAGAAGCATCTTAAACACTATTTCGGTCGAGTCCGTACTTCTGTACATCTTTTTTTTATAATATCACAAACTCATTCGCATCTATCTTAAATCTTTCACAGATCCAAAGAAGCACGACCTCCGAGTCCCAACGCAAATCGAATGGCAAAAGGCAGCCGCCCGTCGCTACGTCCACTCCGTCCTAACCCATTCCTCCCTCCTCCCCTTCCGTTGGCGCGGCAACCGCTACATCTGCTTCTACTGCCACTACACCTTCAGCGAAGCTTCCAGCTTAAGAACACACACCAGAACTCACCAAAACCTGACCATTATGAAGCATTTAACACAAACTAGAGACTTCGCTCCTATAAAAGTAGATATCGGAGAAACTTTAAAATGTCTCAAGTGTAAACACGAGGAAGATAGCTTGGAAGGGCTTATTTCACATTTAAAAAGCCATAAAGTAATAGGAGATATAGAGCAGGAGTGTTTCTTACCTTTCAAACTTGCTGATAATCAGATATGTTGCTTGAAATGTGTTAAATCTTATCAATCTTTCGGCATGCTTTACTCTCATATGAATAAAGTTCATTTGGAAGGCACTCAGCGCATTTGCGAGGCGTGCGGTGAAAGTTTTTTCTCAGATTTCAGTTTAAGGAAGCATGTGCAGTCGCATCATTCTAATTCCGACTTCAAATGCAGCCGTTGCAACGAAAAATTTAAGTTAGACGCAAATAGAATTAGCCACGAATATAAAGAACACAACATCAAATCTTTCAAATGTTACAAATGCGATGAAATGTTCGGTTCGCATTACTTAAGGCGTTTGCACATGCATAGTACTCATACGAAGATGGAATTCACATGCAAGGAGTGTTCTAAAACCTTCCTAAACAAGTCTTTACTAAATCGACACGTAAATAGGGTTCATTTGAAGGAGAAAAACTTCACGTGCCCGGTTTGTGGAGACAAGTTCTTTGATCTGGGAACTTTGAACGTGCATGCGAAGAAGCATTCGTATAGCCCGCAGAAAAGTTTTCAATGTAATGTTTGTTCGTTAGTTTTCGGTGGGAAGGTAGAACTGAATGATCATATGGTGACTCATGCGGGGCAGTCGTTGTCACTGAAGTAAGACAGGTATTCGAATTTTAAAATACTAGACGAAGACTAGACTTAGTATTGGTATTAGGAACTCAAGTATTTTGACTCTAAATTTAGATTTTTCAAATCTAACCTTTAATAACAACACAATACGAGTTAAGGCACGCATATTGGTAAAAAAACTTTGCGCTAAAAAAACTTCAGAGTATTTCGAGTAGAATTCTTTATTGTCTATTGGTGAGCGCAATTGAAATGGACTCGAACCTCCGAATAAAGACTTCGAAATCAGTTTTGTAGATTTTATCACAAACAGTAAAAAAATAAGCATTATTGTATGGTGTACCTAACCTATGAATTTTTGACGTGACAACGTCTTATAATTCGATGGAGCCGGCTGCACGCACGAAAAAACATGACTCATGCGGCGTTACCTCGCTCTGAGGCGTTCCATTTAAGGCTTGAAGTGCAAGCAAGAGCGCGCAACGAGCGACAAAGAGGCACAATCGGCCTCCGCGTTCGGCAGCGTTCGACATTTGTCTCTCTCCTACTTGAGTGAGCTGCTATACAATTGTCACGTTCAACTATCGTCAGTAAACCGACTTTACAGACAACCGTTTTTTCACAAAGACAATTATGATGTATTTTGATTTTTTTTTTGTAAACAATCAGTTCTCTGAAAAGGACTCTTGAGTCTACAATAGACTCGGATCTCTATTAATTATATGAGTCTAAAACACAGTCTAGTCTTAAAGCAGAGGACTCAAACGAACTCGGATCTTAACCAACACTAATAGTTCCTAAAAGGCGAGCATTATTTCCCAAACTGCTTACTCTAAGTAGAGTCATAATAAGTGACCCTGGCTGCAACTGCATAGTAGAACCACCAGGGTTTGAATCCCGATAAAACATTTTCGTGATAAGCACAGAACGGAGTTTTGTTCCTTATTTCAGAGGAAAGTGACATGAAATTAGTGAATAGAAAGCAATATTCTTGTACGCTACTTTGGAGATATCATTTTAGCTATCTTTAATATTTTCTTGTCTGTGGTTTGATCATCGAAAATAAGTAGGTTCAGCAGTCGTTAGATGTATCGAAGCAGCCAAGATGTTCACAAATATTTGAACAATGCATCTATTATCAAGAAGTTAAAGTAGGTACATGTTAAGATATCAGAAAGAAGGTAAAATAAGGGAACTTGACGTGTTTTTTTATTTTATTAAATAGTAGATTGTTGACCAAGGGTGGAAAGTGAACCATATCACCCGAGATATTTTGGCGCTCTCACTTCGTTCGAGCACTAATAGTTCGAGGGTGAGATGGATACTTTTACCCGAGTTAAACACTCTACTTTTCATTTCGACTATGACGAAACTCAAACACAAAAAATGTAGGTTTATTATAGATATAGTACAACAAATTATTAACAGATACTTACAGCGATAGGTAAACGACATAACAACAATGAAATTAAATTAGTTAAAGTTTACAGAGAAATTTGAACATTTCGAAAAGACAAATTAATAGGACAGTATGAGCGTCGTTTAAGAATCTCTCAACCTCCTCAGCAGTGAAAATCTTAAATTTCTTGCTTTTAAAGTTTTCCGATCGTCTTTTTAAAAATGCTAACAAGTTCGTGTTATTTTACACTTTAAATCAACTTGATGCTTGTTATGAATAGTTGATTTAAGCATTGTATACGTGCTCGAAAGTGTAGATGGTTTTAATGTCTTCGATATTTCTGCGAAATATGCCAAAAACACGGTATCCGACAGCGACTTTAGTTTCTTAGCGCATCTCCAGTTAATAAAGTGGTCGTATGCCTTCATGTATCTCTCCTTAGAACATTCCGGTAACAAACTATCGATCGCATAAATCCATTTTTATTCAGAACTGAACAATTTTCTTATTTTATTCGTTATTCCCGCCTTTTCTATGATTTTGTTTCAAATTAAAAAGTTTCAGTGTAATGGGCTCTACTCTATAGACAACAAACAAAACACATGCAACAAATCGCAAACGATTTTTGATACAATCCCGATAAATTGGGTACGAATTCAGTCTATAAAACCCATTATTCAATCATTTCATTCATTCAATTGCTAGATTGTTTATGGTTTCAGACATTTTAATACCTATTTTTGAGAGAAAAGAAAGCAATAGCTGGAGAAAGAGATAGCAATAGGTGTCTGTACCACCTTGAATGAGTGGAATAGTAGAATGATTTAAATAGCTTTTTTTAAGAGACAGAAAGAGATAGCAATAGGTGTCTGTACCGCCTTAAATTAATGGAGGTACAGACACTGGGTCTATTTTATATAGCATAAGCTTGTTCATCATAACTTTAAAAAAAATACTTTCCACCCGGCTATCCGTTCATTAAAAACATACTTTCCGAACAGGAGAGATGAAAAATACTTTACAGTACATATGGTGCTATTTTACCGCACTAGTGCGAAGATTAGCATATTACGTTACTGTTCGAACATTTAAAGGGCCATATGTACTGTAAAACGTTTTACGATACATGTGCGAATAGGTAATTCCCTTCGGTCGTGTTTTAATTTATCGCCACTCGTTACGAATTTCCTACTTTTCGCACTTGTATCGTAAATAACTATTTGAAAACTAAGTCACAGCAAATAATGTAACAATTATAAATCATGTACGAGTTATTAAATTCTTTTGATTTCATAAGAATTTTTTTTTAAAGTGTTTTTCAATGAAAAGACACATCTAGACGGTTTACTTTTTTCTAATGCCAATAAAACGAGGTATAGGGAACGCGCATGAACTATAGGAGGCAGCACAGGAGCCGTCAGATTTTTAGTGCGAGGCGTAAATGTGATGTTTATTGTTCCGATGTAGCCCGCAAGATGGCAGAACCTACTATGCACAAGAAAACACGTGACATGTAAATGTACATGTTTATACCCGGTTCAAGCCACAAGATAGCAGACCCTCCAACGCGCACGGTCCCTATAGAAATGTCGATTGTGGAAGTAGATTTATTTTTAAGTATATTTTGCGAACGGGAGCCGGTCAACGGGTGCTACCACCCTCGCACAGCAGTTTTCCGTTCCATGTTATTGCGTGGTAGCACCCGTTCGTAAGTGCCCGGCGACTACGAGTTCTAGGGGTTAGGTAGGTTTTTACAGCTTGAATCTTAAAATGTAAGTGTTGGTAGATATTAGGGATATTCCAATTACCTATGGCTGTTTTTTTTTTTCTTTAAGCATAGCATTTCTTTTTTCCTTTGGGAGGTAAAGTAGGAGGTATAATTTTTCGACACACTTTTCTTGACTACTATTAAGAGTAGTTATGGGAGGTGGAGGTAAGGAAAGGAATCTCCATATACTAAAAAGTGTCACCAAAAAACCTTAAATAGGTGGCGCTACAATACCTAACAAAAAAATCAAATCATAGACAGCGCACTTGGTTAATCTCACTCTGTCAATATCGCCTAGGTTCTTAACTACTCTAGCGCTACTCTGGAGAGATTTGGAACTATTATTTATACCTGACAGCTGGATACTTTTGCAACAGTTCTATCATAAGAGATTTCTCTCCTCTTAAATCCACACTCCATAAAGAGTAGTGAACTGTAACTGACAGTCAGCGTCAATAGTAACGGATCAGATTACGGCAAAAGCATCTATCATTCTCTAATAGTGCGTAATTAGAATAAAAAAATAAATACAAGTATGTAGAACAAATAAAACAAAAATATTTTATTACGCGAAAGGTAGAAATATATCCTCTGTTGAAATAATTCCAGGATAGCAGGTGCTTTTGGTGAATTTTTTGATCCGCTGCTATGCTGACTGGACATCATTTTCAGGAATAACATTTTCATGTGGCTGGTCAGAACAGGGACAGAAATAAAAGCAGGGTGGACTTTGTACAAATCACAATGTATTTCATAAACTATTTACATCGGCCGCTCTACGCTAACATCCAAGTATACAAGGCTAGGGTATACGGAACCAACACTTTACAGTTACACTAGGCGCCTCAAGGCATGTCACATGCAGAGCATATCGGGTTATTCCCACTAGTTACCACGTTGTTACCAGTGGTAACTAATGGAAAAAAAAACAGCAGTTACCACCAACCTAGTTTTTGTTCGGTTTGGTGGTAACTACTAGTATTTTAGTAACGGGTAGTAACTAGTGGGAATAACCATCAATTCTCGTGTTCGTATAGCAATTTTTAACTTTTCTATTATGTAGTACGGAATAGGAAAATTTGAAGAAAGTATTATTTGAATACAAGTTGCACTTTGGTAATAGTCACGTGATGGTGCTCCCACACTGGCAGTTATCAGTCAAAAATTATTGCCTTTTCTGTACACGACACATTATTTATTTTTACATCTTGGCAAAAAAAAAACATTACAACAAATAAATAGAAAATTATTTTATTGGGGCAAGACAAAATTAAATAGTTATTATTTTATTTACAGATAAAATTGCGAGTTTCCTTTAAAACCATGTCTGTCAGTAGGTATGTCTAAATTAAGTCACATAGTGGCAGTGACGCAACCAAAAAGGCGTATTTCATTGGTTTTTACAGAAACAAATTTCAC
Source organism: Cydia pomonella (assembly GCF_033807575.1). Taxonomy (NCBI): domain Eukaryota; kingdom Metazoa; phylum Arthropoda; class Insecta; order Lepidoptera; family Tortricidae; genus Cydia; species Cydia pomonella. Next base: position 4,222,195 of record NC_084727.1, read on the forward strand.
AAGAATTGTCATTATCTCTGAAATAATAATATAGAAGACTTTGTATGACATTTTAGTCTTTAAATGCGGTATAGAATACACCTTTACAATCTGTCGGAGTTTACCAGCCCACGGTGTATAATCTTATATCGTGTGACAAGGACAATGTGATAGTATTAATAGTTACATTATGCTGTCGATGTCACACAATGTTATATAACTCACAGTATAGGAGCACTATTACCAAGACGACTCCGTTGTCAAAGTATATGTAGTGATTGATTTGCCAAAATTTAATGATTCTGTAATTTACCCTAATGCCCCTTAAAAAAATACATTCCAGTGGAGCTAGATGAAGTGACGTCAAGACCAATCATGTTTTGAAATGTATATTTCAAACATATAATGGTATCAGTGTTGGCCGAATGTTAATTAGAATTGACCATTAGTGGGGTCCACACACAGCGAGCGAGCGAGCACGTACGTGCGAGGCAATTTCCTCACGCACAAACCGGCCAGTATAGACGTGCCTCGGCCGAGGCGGCGTGTGCATTTTCCTCGTTTTTAATGGTGAACTCTAATGAACGTTCGTCCAACACTGAACGGTACAATATTACGTTAAACTGAAATGGAAAAAAAAAAGAACAGAAAAGTTAAAAGTTGCTTGTACACACAATGCTCAGTTTTAAAACAAAACGGTCTCTCCTGTTCACTCAAGACAAGAAAGATTATTTGTGGCCTTCCATAGAAAAGTACCCTTATGCTTCATGTGCAATAAATACCATTCTATTAGAATTTCAGATAAAAAGGTCATTATTGCACTTGAAGCATAAGGATTCTTCTGTGATGGAAAGCCACATTTACTCAAAGGTATCCTTATAGCTTTGAACAAAGTTTCAGGTTTTTCAAAATTGCGTCCGTAATCATTTGTAACACAAGACATATTAGACTTAAAATCATGCAGTACAGATTTCCTAACAGTGATTTTAACCCTGTGTCTGTCAAAGACGTGAAATGAAGCGCACGGCTACAACCCAATATCAACCTTCCTGCATTGCGATAAGGTTCACAATAACTTTCACTAACTCCGTTCGGCTCAGCATTGCAATTATTAGGGTTGGCACAACTTGACGTCCCTTTACGTTTAAATCCACAGATAAGATAATCACTTGAATTTTGACAACCCTAAATAAACGAAAGACAGCTTGATTCGTCCCTGAATCGCTGTCGAACTTCGGTTTTGTAGGAAGTTTCCTTTCTGTACGGTAGTACTATTATTTATTCAGTGGTTCGGTGTTAAGCAACAAAATAATTGAAATGCACAATTAACACTTTCCAAGATTACGATTTTACCTACATCTAATATTTAATTTTCATAAAGAGTGTAAAAATTACCCCTTTTTTGAGTTGTAAAAAATTCACTGTTAGAAAAACTTTACTTAAACTTCAGCTAATCTTGGTCAAATTTGGCTTAGAGGCCAAAACTCCCTGGCTGCGCGCGCGTAGACTTGCACGTGCTAGAATACTGGAACAGTGCACGCACGCGCCACGCAAGCGGTGTCGCATATCTCATAAACATCTGTATATTACTACGCGCACGTGCAAGCCTACCCACACACATCCGGTGTGTACAGTCATGTCTGAAAACATCGACACGATCGAAGTGCCAAAAATATGTATCCAAGACATTATGGCCCATATATTAGGGTAATGTATACATATTTTTGGCACTTTGTCCGTACAGATATTTTCAGACGTGACCGTACAGGCCTTAATCCAGTAACTTATTGACCATATTAATTTATGAATGCTCGCAACACAATCATGATCAACAATTCGCTCGTCACTAACACTCGAATAAAATACATACATCGATTTAAAATAAAATTCATTAATCATTACATTTCGACACGATGACGCAATCTAGTCATTTAACGAAGCTTTTTAAACGGGTCAATTTATAAGGAAATTCTATTAGAAAATGACCCGTTTTAAATGCTCTAGAGTGTAGTAAATGCACCACCCGCACATTGCACACAGTTAAGTGTACAACTGCCATCAGATATATCGGAACGGCCGAGGTGTTTACAAATATCTGAACGAATCCTCTACTTTAAAAACGTTAAAGTGCATGCTCAGATATTTTTGAGCACCTTGGCCGCTCCGATAAATCTGACAACGACTGTACTAAAACGTCTATTCTATTACATTGGTAGGCATGAATGTTACCACACTAATCATAATAACTACATTCTACGGCATTTTACAACAATATTCAAATCAGAAAAATATACATGAAAAAAATATGTATTACGATTTCAGAAAATAACTCACTCACGATACAGTGATACCGTGAAACATGAGCAAACGCGAGTGTTTTACAATAACATGGGAATTTTAAAGTAAGTTTTTCACAAAACAATATTTTAGATACTAATTTTCTGTCCGCTGCAATATGTGGACTACCTAAATAATTACGGGAAAAATTGGTACATATGAAAAAAAATCCAAAGAGCCTTTTGCATATTTTTCTAAGTTGCGTGTTACATGGCAATTCTGACTTTCTGTGGGGAAATGACTGTCAAAACCACTCTTTCCTTACTGATTAGCAGTTATCGGAATAGGCAGAGTAAAAATACCTACTCTTGGTAGAACAAAGTCATAAAGTGGAGAGAGGTTCAATAACATTTTTTTCTGAGACTAAACTCCCGGAAACATACTAGGTAATAGGGACTCCCTATTACAGCAATGTTCTGCCGCTAGAGTGCAGCACTAGCACCTTTCCTAAACCATAGAGTAACTTATACACACTGTGCCTTTAACTGTTTTTCGACAAGTTTTCACAGATAATAAAATATGGCATTGATGCATCAAGGCGGTTTGTTTACAAAGCAAAGGGCCTACCGGGAAACGCGAAAATCGAAATTTAGTTATCTGCCTCTCCATAGCTCGCATATGCAAGAGTGATAGAGAAGTTATATAAGGAAATTTAGTCTCTTGTTTTGCGGTAGACCCTCAGATTATGATGGATTGAGGTAGTGGCGCCCCCTACGCAGAGTTTCGCGTATTCACTATTAACCCTTTCTGTACGGGTGACAACCAGAGTTGCCAATTAAGCATCATCACTGTAGTACGGGTGTCAACTATAGTTGATCGAAACAAGGACGAAGTTTGAATTTTTTTTTCAACTAACTTAGACCTTATATGTTGGTAATAACGATGATATTTAGTAGTAGCATTAGTATAGATTCAAAGAAAAAAATGGCAAAACATTCTGGTAGATGGCGTTAAAACAAATATTTATTTAAAAATCCCGCATTTTTTTTGTCAACTGGGGTTGACACCCGTACTCCACGAGTGCAGAAAAAGTAACTCAATATGGCGGCAAATAGTGTTGTTTTATATTTCATCGAGTTTTAGTAGTTAGGCTAGTTGCAAGTGTTATAGTTGTAAATTTCGTGATTTATAGAATAATTATAAAAAAAAGTTATAAAATTGGATTATATTACAGTGTATGGTAATAAACAATAATAATATGTTCTTAAGATTAAAATAGTAATGATCTCTGCTTCACTTTTTTATTTTTACCCTTGAGCAGTACAGATAAATATCGACAACTGTATCGATAGGTGCACATCACTATTTTATTCAAATGGCAGTCGTGTTTTTATGTTGCATTAAAACGGTTGATATTTTTGCATTTTGTTAATAATTATTATCATTTCAAGGCCTTGTTCTATTCAAAATATCATAAACTATTATTTACAAAACTAACAATAGTTAAAATCGCTTGTAGTAACTTACATTTATACTTTTTTTAGTGAGAGATATTACGCGTGAAATATAAAGTACTAGTGATTATAAGTGCAATAAGTGAGTAGTTATCAAAAGTGCATAATGTTTTTAATGTGTGTACAAAATTTCAACAGCACAGCTGTTATATTTCAGAAAATACACGTAAGTGAAAATATGTCTAACCGCCGACTCTCGCAAAGACATGCCCGTATTGAGGCGGTGCTAGGCGTTCCAAGTCCCCGTACAGAAAGGGTTAAGGGCCAGGCCACGCATTTAACGCATTTAATGTGGTATGTCATAAAATATATATATATAACGACGCAACGCAACGCATCAGTGTGGCCTCACGCAAATATTGTTATAAATACAGTAAAAAACAATGCATTCCTCGTTTTTGCCCAATACAATCAATAGGCCTAAAATAAAACAATATTATTTGCTTAGTCCGTTCCGGGACTTTTGTTCCGGAAAAAAATGTTATCGCAAGGCAGTCTCCGGACTTTGTTCTATTAACTTTAGGTATTTATACTCTGCCTATTCCGATCACTGCTGATTAGGCATAAAATCAAACTATTTAATGTGCATATCATGCAACCCGGGTACACAGTCTAGCTTAACATCTACAGTTTATGTACAAGGATTTTCTAGATACAATAGTTATTGCAATATCTATGTAGCTCTGTTATAAATGTCATCGGGCATTACTTTTCCTTGATCGGATTATATTTCTTTGTTTTTCATTAACGATATTTCAATGGGCAGGCACACAGATAGATCTGCCTTGCGAGAACATAGCTGCACAAATCAGAGCCTATTACCGCGACTTAGTACGATTTGTTATAATTTAATAGAAGTTTGACTTTTTAAATAACACTTGCACTGCGTGTGCTAGCAAAATCGTCGCAGACTTGTCTTGGTTTGACTCTAGTGTCACGTTTATAAAAAGATAAAACATTTGTTGTGTTACCGCGCGTCGGTAACAGGCGGTTTAGTCATTACTTAGTATAAATATTAAAAATCAATACTAAATAACATATACCTGACTTTTTAATACAACCCGCTGAGAATTCTTAGAAATTCTGAAAATAATATGACGTGGAGTAACATTCACGACGAGTCTAGATCAGTGTAACGTGGACGTCGCTACTCGTGGGCACCGAGCGGCTGCCCGCTCACGACGGACGTCAACCCCCCCCCCCCCCCCCCCCCACATCCTCAATCAAAAGATAGTGGGGCGCGTCTTCGTGGATAATACGATCTATATTGTGGGTAATACAAGCCACCTCAACGCACGTGATGAAAATATGAACTTTTGTGGGACGACATTTTCAACTGCAGCTGCCAACGGTCAATTTAATATGTCCCACACCCGCCAGGGCGGCGCCAGTGCGCGCGGAGCGAGCAGCGCTACATCATGGCCGCGTTCGCGGTGGCTCTGTACGTACGTCTACACGGTGCGAGCTGCTTTGTGCGGCTGTTACATCGGGAGGTGGATCCCTCTGTGTGGACGCCGCTTTTACCAGTTTATTGGTCTCAATTGTAAAATTTAGATTGATGCCAAGCTTTTGTATGTGTCGTGGCCAGATTTTATCGGTTGGCTATGTCATGAAAAAGTCAAAACTAACCTAACCATATCATGATAAAATGGGATTTCATAAAATGATCAAATTCAATGATCTGGCCACGACATATGTAGGACAAAATTAAACTGGTATCTAACCTTGGATCCATTGCACATGGCGCCTTCCCGTTTTAGTTCGTAATTTCCATTATATTGTTAAACATAAGTTGCGTGTGTGTGTCCATGTGTACTGTATGTGTGCTCCATGCGGGTGTGTGTGTGTGTGTGTGTGTGTGTGTGACCTAGGACGTCATCATGTCGTTGCAGGCGGCGCCGCTGACGGCGCCCTTCAGCAGCTCGTTGATGTCGCGCCGGAACATCGACAGGTTCTGCGTGAATCTGGAATAGCAGAACAATCAGTAAATGACCTCCAACATTTGTGTAGTTTAAGATTAGGAAAATTCGTTCCTTTGTGATTTCTTCTTTTTAGGGTTCCGTGCCCGAAGGGTCAAATTGTGGGGCCCTATTACTGAGACTCCACTGTCCGACCGTTCGTCCGTCCGTCTGTATCTCATGAACCGTGATAGTTAGTCAGTTGAAATTTCTACAGATTATATATTTCTGCTGCCGCTACAACAACAAATACTAAAAACAGAATAAAACAAATATTAAAGGGGGCTCCCGTACATAAAAAGGGATTTTTATATAATGGTACGGAACCTTTCGTGCGCGAGTCCACTGTGCTAGTTGGGGCTGCTGCGATCATCATCATTACTCACTTGTCCCTATTCTTGGTGAGCAGGTTGGGCTCGATGCCCTGCATGAGTCCGCTGAACCACTGCGCTAGTTGGGGCTGCTTGTCCCGGGGCTGCTGCGATCATCATCATTACTCACTTGTCCCTGTTCTTGGTGAGCAGGTTGGGCTCGATGCCCTGCATGAGTCCGCTGAACCACTGCGCTAGTTGGGGCTGCTTGTCCCGGGGCTGCTGCGATCATCATCATTACTCACTTGTCCCTGTTCTTGGTGAGCAGGTTGGGCTCGATGCCCTGCATGAGTCCGCTGAACCACTGCGCTAGTTGGGGCTGCTTGTCCCGGGGCTGCTGCGATCATCATCATTACTCACTTGTCCCTGTTCTTGGTGAGCAGGTTGGGCTCGATGCCCTGCATGAGTCCGCTGAACCACTGCGCTAGTTGGGGCTGCTTGTCCCGGGGCTGCTGCGATCATCATCATTACTCACTTGTCCCTGTTCTTGGTGAGCAGGTTGGGCTCGATGCCCTGCATGAGTCCGCTGAACCACTGCGCTAGTTGGGGCTGCTTGTCCCGGGGCTGCTGCGATCATCATCATTACTCACTTGTCCCTGTTCTTGGTGAGCAGGTTGGGCTCGATGCCCTGCATGAGTCCGCTGAACCACTGCGCTAGTTGGGGCTGCTTGTCCCGGGGCTGCTGCGATCATCATCATTACTCACTTGTCCCTGTTCTTGGTGAGCAGGTTGGGCTCGATGCCCTGCATGAGTCCGCTGAACCACTGCGCTAGTTGGGGCTGCTTGTCCCGGGGCTGCTGCGATCATCATCATTACTCACTTGTCCCTGTTCTTGGTGAGCAGGTTGGGCTCGATGCCCTGCATGAGTCCGCTGAACCACTGCGCTAGTTGGGGCTGCTTGTCCCGGGGCTGCTGCGATCATCATCATTACTCACTTGTCCCTGTTCTTGGTGAGCAGGTTGGGCTCGATGCCCTGCATGAGTCCGCTGAACCACTGCGCTAGTTGGGGCTGCTTGTCCCGGGGCTGCTGCGATCATCATCATTACTCACTTGTCCCTGTTCTTGGTGAGCAGGTTGGGCTCGATGCCCTGCATGAGTCCGCTGAACCACTGCGCTAGTTGGGGCTGCTTGTCCCGGGGCTGCTGCGATCATCATCATTACTCACTTGTCCCTGTTCTTGGTGAGCAGGTTGGGCTCGATGCCCTGCATGAGTCCGCTGAACCACTGCGCTAGTTGGGGCTGCTTGTCCCGGAGCTGCTGCGATCATCATCATTACTCACTTGTCCCTGTTCTTGGTGAGCAGGTTGGGCTCGATGCCCTGCATGAGTCCGCTGAACCACTGCGCTAGTTGGGGCTGCTTGTCCCGGGGCTGCTGCGATCATCATCATTACTCACTTGTCCCTGTTCTTGGTGAGCAGGTTGGGCTCGATGCCCTGCATGAGTCCGCTGAACCACTGCGCTAGTTGGGGCTGCTTGTCCCGGGGCTGCTGCGCGATCATCTCGGCTCGGATGCGGCTGAACTGCTCCTCGTTGAGCAGGATGAGGCCGAGCAGCGGCCGCGACATGGACCACTGGTTGCAGCAGTCTTCGAACATTATCACATTGAGGACCTGTCGCGGAAATAAAATCGTATAAATAACGGATAGTGGGAAAACTGTGGATTCGTAGCCAGCTCTATTATTTTTTCGTTGTATTTCAACAAAATTCAACTGCAATGTTTGTGCGCGTTGTTGCGTCTTAGGATGGTATTCCACCTGTCCAATTTCTTGGTACAATGTGTATTTGCATCTCACATTTTGCTTAACATCACATCAATTTTTTTTGTTTTTTGGTTCGGTTGTACGAGTTTTTTTTGTAACTTTGATAGGACAACTTAGAAATTATATTTCTAGTTTAGTACTTATCAGTGGCGTACCTAGAATGGGTGGCACCCGGTGCGAAAATTCTGGGTGTCACCCCAATTCAATCAAAAAACTAAAGTAATTGTAAAATATATAAAAAATCTAACCTAGTTTTCGAAGATTCTAATATTTTTTATTACTCGAAAAAAAAAACATTCGCTATAGTTACAGTTTCCGCGTTTTGCCGGGTATTTACAGTGAATGAAGAAAGGTAGAGGTAATGGACGAGAGGAAAATTGTTAGAGTTAATTAAACTTAACATAATGACATCGATTTTCTGACAGACGAATAATCTTTTTCCCTTCAATGAAACTGGTATCAAAAAAAGCTGAAAATTTGCATACATATCTAAATTGGGTGACGATTTAATATTATGGTACCATCGAGCTAATCTGATGATGAAGACAGGAGCTGGTGGTGGTGAAGGATGGACATAGGAACTCTGTGATAAAATAACGCAAGATAAAATAGATGCAAGGCGCGCACGTGTTAAGATATATAGAGTGTAACAAAATATCGTGTTTTGATTAGGAATAAGGAGATGATTTTTTTTTGACGTATTTGTTTTTTCTATGGGTTAGGTTATATATCTGCCAAGTCTGCCAACCGCCCATAAATAGCCGAAAAATTTATCAGGTCAACATTTTCTTCTTCTACCTCTTCATAATGACAACACGATACTGGATAAGCCCTTTAACGGATCCCCACTATTTTAGTTACACCTTGTATAGTTTTCACATGTGAAAAGAGATGGCGCTAGTAGTATTTTATAATTTAAGTTTTTATTATGTTTTAATGTTAAGTTTTTAAATATTTGTTTACATTGGTCACTAAAGGCGTCAAATTTGAAGAATGTAAGCGCTTAAGACTAGTAGGGAATTTAAGAATTAATTCCCTTTTTAGTGATGGAAATGGTCTCCCGACCAAATCTTGTCATGATGTGTGTTATTCCCTGTTTTATGTTTCTTTTTGTACAATAAAGTGTTTTACTACTACTACAAATCTCACCGTGGCCAGCAGTTGCTGCATGATCTCGGGCCGCTGCTGCAGCACCTGTATGAACATGTTACTCGTCTCCGGCTGCCGCCCGTGAGGGATTTTGTTGCTTGCTGAAAATCACACCAAATACTATTACCCCCTTATTCATAAACGTCTACTAAAGTTGACAAGCCGCTAATAATCGTTTGTCCCTTTCCGACGTATTGGTATGATGGAAGCCTGAAAGTGGAAACCGTGTTGTCAAATGTAATGTACAAAGCTACCTATACCCTATATAGATAATAGAATAATCTACATTAATAATCTAATTTAATGTCCGTTTTTAGGGTTCCGTACCTCGAAAGGAAAAAACGGAACTCTTATAGGAACACTTTGTTGTCCGTCCGCACGTCTGTCTGTCTGTCAAGGCCCTTTTTCTCAGGAACGCGCGGAGGTATCAAGCTGGAATTTATATCAAATACTCAGGTCTACTGTTTTTTGAAGTTGTGAAAAAATCAAACTTCTAAGCCAACGCAATCCATAGATACAGCCGTTTATGCCGTAAATTTTCGACACTTGCAAGGGAATCAAAACCTCAAAGGGTACTTCCTGTGAACTCAGAATCTTGAAATTTAGTACGAAGCAACGCCTTATAGCACAGATAAAGGAAAAATTGCGAAAACCGTAAATTTTTAGTTATATCATGTAATAAAAATATTTTTAATAATTGATATGACTCGATTGTCGTGATGGGTGAACTTTTGCTTATATACCTATACAGGTTTGTACGGAACCCTCGGTGCGCGAGTCCGACTCGCACTTGGCCGGTTTTTAATCTGAAGATTTAGTCTCTATGGTACAATCAATTGTTCGTTTCAGGGTTGTATGATATTAAGAGGAAAGGGCCGCTGTTCCATACAAACGTAGTCTCCATTGGTGAGAGTCAGAATGGCGGGTGTACCTAAATAAAATCAAATGAAAAGCATACCATATTTTTGTACCTAATTTGTACTATTTAGTACCTCGTTTAAAAAAAATTGTACCTCACGGTACGTAAAGTTATGATCAAAAAACAGGTCACCCGCCATCCTGACAGTCAGAATGGCGGGTGTAATAAATTCTATAAAAGCCAAATTTTTGTACCTTTTTTGTACCTTCATATTCAATTATAATATGAGTCATTTTTTTGTGCATTTTATTAAGACATGATTTACTGAGTTATTTGAACTTAACAGATTAAACATTGAAGGTACTAAATCCTGGCGTAATAAAAATAATTGTACCTTAGCGTTATTTCTTAAAAATGAAATCGATAATTTGAAAAATTATAACGCCTGCAAAATTGTAATAGCAAGCAAAATATAAAATGAGTAAAACTTGGAAACTAAAAATAAAATGACTCGTATTATAATTGAATATGAAGGTACAAAAAAGGTACAAAAATTTGGCTTTTATAGAATTTATCAATAACCACGGGAACATAGCGTAATAAAGTACACCCGCCATTCTGACTGTCAGGATGGCGGGTGACCTGTTTTTTGGTGATAACTTTAAGTACCGTGAGGTACATTTTTTTTTAAAGGAGGTACTAAATAGTACAAATTAGGTACAAAAATATGGTATGGTTTTCATTTAATTTTATTTAGGTACACCCGCCATTCCGACTTTCACTCCATTGCTCTCTGAATATAAACATAATAGAAAATATTTTTTAATACAGTTGAATGTATAGTTAACACAGCCTTGCCCCATCGTTAGTTCTTTCAGGGTTCCGTGTACTAGGACTTCGCTGTCCGTCCGTCTGTCTGTCTGTTCGTCTGTCACCAGGCTGTATTTCATGAACCGTGATAGACAGTTGAAATTTTCACAGGTGATCGAATATTATAAAAAATATATTAAAGAAAAACCAAAAGAAGGGCATATTTATGATTTATACATACCAAATTGTGCAAAAATATTTTCTATAATGTCAGAATCCAGAGAGGAAAATGAGGACTACCTTTGTATGAAGAACCGATTGTCCACTATCTTAACTTACTTATAGATAAAGAACATATACTCACATTTGTGTACTAATTGCTTAAATAGATATGTGACTATGTGGTCCAGCGTCGCGCAGCATCCCGTGCACACGCTCGTGTCTGCAACGACAATATTAACATTTTACCTTCCAATCAAATTGTTATCAAGTTTCCTTATACGTCCGAGATCTGAGTAATGCCTTCCTGGTAGGCTATTTAGGCTACTTACAGGGGAAGGGGAAGCGCAACTACGTCACGGCGTGGGGCGGAGCGACTACATACACGCTAGCGCCATCTATCGGCCACGGGAGGCGTTACTCTCATAAAGCAGATTTCGGACGTAAGACGGAACACAATAGATATTAACTATACAAATCCAGAAAGTAGGCAATTCGCACCTAGTACAGTCAAGGTATTAAATATCGACACGGACAAAATGCCAAAAATATGTATACACTACTTTAATGTATAGTCAATAAGGTCGTGTGTACATATTTTTGGCACTTTGTCCGTGTCGATATTTAATACCTTGACTGTACTGATAAATTAAAACACGACTTTAAATCGACACGAGTTGTGAATTACGTATTCGCCCGTGGATCGTACAACATTTCATAGTACATATGGCTTGAAATTTTTGACCAAGGCGTGGAAAACGCTCAATCTTTTTATTATTATTATTAAATCCTTTATTTCAGGCAAAACCCATAAAAGTGTTAGTATTACACAACATAACTTACAAGACTATTGTTAGTACATACAGAGATCACAAACACAGACATAACCGGGTGAGCATAAAATAATAAAATGTCAATAACTTATCTCTACAGTAATTTAAATTGTCCATTAAACAATATAACATAACAATTACAATTAAGATATTACAATTAAACGCATTAAATTAAATTTTGAAAATTATAAAATGTATAGAATTAAAATTAAATTTCGTCAAATAATAATAATAATTAAAACATGTCACCAATCAAAATTTACAAAAGTAGTGTGAAGGCTGATCCATCTTTTTAACGTGGGTGAGTCCCACCTGTCGGCAAACACCTTCAGAAGACTACTAGGGCTCCCCCGCATCTTTTCCCACAGTGTGGCGCAGCGCTTCCTCATGATCGCATGAAAACCATCAACCCCCGCCTCCGTAAACATGCCCGAAGCGCTGCACCTCCGATGAAGCCCTAGCAATGTTCTAAACGCGTTATTATATTGCACACGAAGTGCGCTGTACGTCCTCTGCGCATATTTATACCTCGTCGGTGGCAAACAAGTATACGGCCCGCTTGATGGTAAGCAATCACCGTAGCCTATGGACGCCTGCAACACCAGAGGTATCACATGCGCGTTGCCGACCCTATCTCGTACTAGTGCAGGAAAGTCGCACCATATTCATATTCATTATTCACAATATTTATAATATTACATGTCACATGTACATCTTATGTATGTATGTGTGTCATATGTACTGTAATAATTATGAATCATTAACACCAGCAACACTGCATACTGACCCCAGGCCGGTATTCAACTGAAATTACGCCAACCAACTTTCATCTTCAATTTAGTGACTATGCCAAAAGGAGGCCCCAAGCAGCCACGTACGTTTCCTACCGGCCGGCCGGAGTCGGGCCGCGCCGGAGCGCATATTCAATGTGCCTATACATCATGTACGGCAGAAGCGATGGAGTCCGTCCGGAGCCGTCCGCGTCCGCCGTACAACTGTGAAATGCGCTCCGACTGCACCCGTTCAATGGGAGTCATACTTAATAGTATAGAGGGCGTTTTAGTAGCGCAAGACATATCTGTATACACATCTGTGTGTGTTAAGCATGAAATGTATGTATGTCTGTGTATCTCACCCAGCGCCGTGAGTCCCTCGGAGATGGAGGACAGCACGTACAGCGTGGCCTCGGGCTGGAGGGACGCTAGGAACGCCATGTGGTCCTGTGCTAGTCTCTCCAGGAGCACGTAGTACGTTTGTGACAGCTTTGGATAATCCTGGAACGGAACACTTCATTTGTGAAGAGGAATTTGTATTAAAATATTGTCTAAATGTGGACTGGGTAGTCATCTCGCTATTAAATATACAATTTTCAACACAGTATCTTAGCGTTATTTAAAAAGTAGTTTTATCATATTATTACAAAATTAAATTAGTCACAAAAAAAATAAAACTAATTTTAAAATAAATAATTTAAAACTATCCCCCTGCGGCATGGTGCCGTAGATGCTGGCAGCATTTCCTCGTTGTATCGCAATACTTATTCTTTGTGGGAGGAAGTTGCCAGCTCTACGATCACCGGTGGCGTCTGCTATTCTTTTAGCTATTTCCTTAAATAGTGTAAACGCGTTCGGGTCCCACGGGGCGAGGGTCTCGACGCCAAGAGGTACGAGATCGTATTCGCCCGCAGACCATATTTAGATTTGTCAGCGCGCGGCCGCCGGCAGCTGCGCGGACACGAGAGGGGCGACGTGTACACATGTGGCGTCCCACACCAGCAAAAACACTTTCGTAAAATATACAGCATATATGATAACTAGTGCCTACGCCAAATCTTGGGATTAGTTGTCAAGCGGACCCCAGGCTCCCATGAGCCGTGACAACTTGAGGAAGAAGATACATCATATATGATCATTTAAGTACATTATTTTGGTTTCATAAGTAATAGTTACCATTTTTAGAGCTCCGTACCCAAAGGGTTAAAACGGGACCCTATTACTAAGACTCCGCTGTCCGTCCGTCCGTCTGTCACCAGGCTGTATATCATGAACCGTGATAGTTAGACAGTTGAAATTTTCACAGATAATGTACTTATTTTGCCGCTAAAACAACAAATACTAAAAAATAATAAATTATTTTTTTATAAGGCTCCTATACAACAAACGTGATCGTTTCGCTAGTTTTTATAGATAATGGTACGGAACCCTTCGAGCGCGAGTCCGATTCGCACTTAGCCGGTTTTTTAAATATCTATTTGGTTGGCAATTACTATTTCGTCATTATGTATATTATTATGTCACATCTACGTCTAAGTATGTATCGAAAACACTTACTAAGAGATCGCTTTGAGGTATACTTAATAGTAACTTGACAAACATGTTGAGCGCGTTGTCCAAGGATTCATCACCGTATAACCTGTAAATACCAGGAAAAATATATTAAAACAATTTACCAGTCAACCCTTATTATTTATTACTTATTATTGTAGAGAAAAAATTAAAAGACGCAAAAATGTAAACTAGTTAATGTAGGCTTGGTTATAACAAGTCACTAGATGGCGCTGTACGCTTTCATAAATAATTCATATTTTTTATGCAAAGGGAATTTGAAATAGCGGTGGATTGTCAAAGAAAACTTTGTAGCCACAGTAAATTTACTGCCATCTTTCGACACATGATTAATAGTTATTTGTGTCCCAAGGGAGGAAAAGTAGGAAAACAAATGCGCACGCCGCGTGTAAAATTGTTACCCGAGCCGAAGGCGAGGGTGGCAAACACGCGGGATAGGATGTCCTACGTTTCCTCCCGTGGTGCGCATACTAATTTTCTGCTCGACGGAGGCGGAAAGCGGCAACTTCGTTTAGCGCAGCGGGAGCAAAGTTGACGCTTCCCGCCCGGAGGGCAGAAAAAATATTAGAACGCCATTTAACTTTGATCCTCTTTCACTGAAATGTGTTAAATTTGTTAAATCTCAAAAATCATCTACTAGATCATAGGCCACAACCTTTGGCCTATTCCCGGTAAGATGGCGCCACTTTTTGATATTTAACAAATTTAACACATATCAGTATATTAATGTGGGCTTGGTTTCGGCAAGTCACTAGATGGCGCTGTACGCCGTCATTCATATTATAAAATAAATGGGCCTTTTTATTTATGTTGTATAAATTTTTTTTCTTCTTATTTGTTTTTCTTATATTTATCGTCTGAGTACCTACAGCACAAGCCTTATTGAGCTTACTGTCGGACTTAGTCAATTTGTGTAGTAATGTCCTATAATATCTATTTATTCTATTCTGTTACGGTCATACAAAGTCTATGCCAAATGATAACATAATGGAATAAAGCGATTTGGGGCACATTTTTCCCCTATTAGTATCGAAGAGCGGATGATTCCGAGTAGAAATAACATAAGAATTTCTAAATAAAAAGTCTAGTGAACAACGTAACATAGAATTTCCCTTATGGTTCGTGTGCGTTGGAGGACATTTCTACTATGAATGTTTTCTTATTATTTGCCCATGGTATTAAATTAATTAGTATACCTGAACACGCCGAAGTTGGCATAGTTCCCGCACAGCGCGGCCTTCAGTATGCAGAAGCACAGCGAGATGCCCTTCAGCTTCATCGCGTACATTTGCTTCTTGCTCACGTCTATCGTTAGTATTCTGCTGCCTGCAATTAAAACGATCAAGTGAGAAAATATTATTTTTGGAAGAAATAATTGAAATAAAAAATTACATACCAAACTGACTAATTACTATCACTAGTTCAGAGCTACAGTCAACCATACTAGTCCCAAAATAAGATTAATTTAAACCGTGGGCCAGGAGCATACATCGTAAGTCATCGCCTCCCGGCTAATAATTTATCAGGTGATAGTTTAGATGCTATCATGAATTAAACAAAATAGTCAGCAGGTTGTACCGCGGTAGATATACCGTCAGCTGGTCGCCTGAACATGTAAAAAATACGCGCGTTGCCACTTATGTCCGCAAAGCATGCGTAATGCGTAATCCGTTTATTAAAAACGCCTGATGGAATGCTACATGCAAAGTTTCATGATTTTATCACTATCATAAAAAGGTAAAGCGCTTATTTTTTACATGTTCAGGCGACCAGCTGACGTTCTTTTCACCACGATACAACCGGCTGCCGATTTTTTAAAATTCACAATAGTGCGGGTTCAGAGAACCGCAGTTAGACTTACCATAGGCACATATGATGTTAGACAGCTCCCTGAAGAGCAGGATCCCGTTAGGAGACGATACATCGAAGTGTAGGCGTTGGTTGCGGTTCTGCGCCAGCTCGGCTGTTAGCTTGAGGACTGGCGTGGTCAGCGCCGGCTCCGAAAACCAGGTCTCGATGCCGCGGAGAAGCACCTTCATGTATACAGGGTAACTGGAACACAAAGGGGTTATGAAATAACTAAATAACAATGGTGCCAGTTGTTAAATATATATAACAGTTTGCGTAACTACGTACCCCAACGAATGTAAAGAACTATCGCCCAATTTCAATTTTATCGTGTTTTTCAAAGCTATTCGAGTCTCTTATACAACCAATACTTTCAGGGCTTGTGGACAATTTTATCTCAGACCATCAACACGGCTTCAGGCCTGGTCGCTCAGTAGTGTCAAATCTGGTGCCATTTGTTTCTGACTTGTGCCAGCAAGTTGACAAAGGCCTGCAAGTTGATACTGTTTACACTGACTTTAGCAATGCCTTTGATAAAGTCGATCATGCAATTCTCTTACAAAAACTGCACAGTTTCGGGGTAGGTGGCAAGTGGCTAAAATGGTTCAAGTCTTATCTCACTAATAGGCCTCAAAATGTGGTTGTACATGGCTATAAATCGATAACCTATAACGCCGGTTCAGGAGTACCACAGGGCTCTCACCTGGGCCCAGTTCTCTTTCTGATATTTATAAATGATATTACTGACCATATCAAACACTCCAATTATTCTTTGTACGCAGATGATCTCAAGCTATACAGATCGGTGGTATGTGAATCAGATGCAAAAAAGCTACAGAGTGACCTTAACAATATAATGTCTTGGTGCAATACAAATCGTATGACTCTCAACGCAAAAAAGTGTTTTTTTATTAAATATTGCAGGAAAAAAAAAACCACTTGAATACATGTACGAGATAGGCGGTGTTAATTTAATGGAAGCTACTGAAGTTCGAGATCTTGGCGTAATAATTGATAATGAACTTAAATTTAATGCCCATATCGACTTTGTAGTAAAAAAAGCCGCACAGATGCTAGGATTTATTAAAAGAAATTCCACTGGTTTTAAGGATCACAAAACTAAAATAATACTTTACAACACGCTAGCACGCAGCCATCTCGAATCTGCCTCAATTGTGTGGAGTCCTTTTTATCACGTACACTCACAACGCGTTGAGAGCATACAGAGGGCTTTCACAAGATATCTTGCTTTTAGTACTCCAGGTTTTTCGCACAGAAACACCTACGACTGTCGCCTCGCCAAATATAATATGAACAGCCTGCGCGATCGGCGACGAATGTTGGACCTGTGTTTTCTGCACAAAGTCGTAAATGGACAAATAAAATGCAGCAACTTGCTTGAGAAAATCTATATAACCACACCTCATAATTATCCTCGGCGTCCTATAACGAAAACTTTCTCGGTGCCAGTAACTAGGACCAACCTCGGACTGCAGTCTCCCATGGTACGAGTTTGCGCTGCCTACAATGCCTTTATAAAGGACGGGGATTACATCGACATTTTTCATGATCGTTTACCTGCTTTCAAAAATAAAATAATGGGCAGAAAATAAAATAAAATAAGGGAAATAATTTATTCAATTAAATTAAATTATATTTTGTATCTTTTATAAATTTCAATAACAGAAATTATAGTATTGTAGTTAGAATAAAATTAGTATAATTTTAGATTAGTATAAGATTAGTTTTAGGCTAAGTTTAGGTAATCTCACTGTTATGTATAATATAAGTAGTCAATGTTAGGTACTCCATAATTGTTGTATATATCAGTATTTATTACCTTTTAAAATGTGTTTAGTGTAAGTTATAATATGTATGATGTGGATGTACTTTAATAATAAAAAAAAAAAAAAAAAAATGTAAGTACACACCTTAAGTACACTTCGCCTAATTTAAGATTTAATCAAAATAATACTGCATATTGAATAACTTGTGTTTGTATGATTCAAATTCTATTTTAATTGGTATTTGAGGTTATTTTAATGAGTAAGAGTGTATACAGAAAATAGCGCTGGTAGTCTAGCGGTAAGAACGTGGGATTTCCAATCCGAAGGTTGCGAGTTCAAACTCCGCCTCTAACCAATGAGTATTTCGGAATTTATGCACGATATATCATTTGATATTTACCAGTCGCTTTTCGGTGAAGGGGAACATCGTGAGGAACCGGACTAATTCTAATAAGGCCTAACTTCCCCTCTTGGCTGGAAGATGGTATTAGTCGCTTTCGTAAAACTTACGCCAATTCTTGAGCTTATTATTCAAATTAACATGCCGCCGGCAAAACTATAAATTAATCCTTGTATTTGTCATAAGACCCATGAGGATGATACTTATATAAGTTTAGTGCATTAATCGCGAAAATATCAATTCATACACAGGCCCCGCCGCGATGGGTGTTTTCAACAAATCTTCTTGTGGATAGTGTTCGCGCGTTGCCGCCAACTTCAAAACCCACTCGATACACTCGCTCACACTGCGACACAATCTCACGTGACAAGCATGGTGACAAATGAATAGCTCTGCTGATGTATGTAAAGGAAACATTGACGTCATAAAATTAAAAAATTTTTTTTTTCATCAAACCCATACGTGTGGGGTATCTATGGACAGGTCTTCAAAAATGATATTTAGGTTTCTAATATCATTTTTTTCTAAACTGAATAGTTTGCGCGAGAGACACTTCCAAAGTGGTAAAATGTGTCCCCCCCCCCTGTAACTTCTAAAATAAGAGAATGATAAACCTAAAAAAAAAAGATGTACATTACCATGCAAACTTCCACCGAAAATTGGTTTGAACGAGATCTAGTAAGTAGTTTTTTTTTAATACGTCATAAATGGCACGGAACCCTTCATGGGCGAGTCCGACTCGCACTTGGCCGCTTTTTTAAATATCGTAGTACATTAAATTTCAGAGCTTAGATTAAGTAACTTTCTCAAAGAAACCGGTATTATAATTAACTCCATTTTGGATATTATCATTGATACATTTTTATCTGATAGGGCCCCTAAAAGCGTGTTCCATGTCTTAGGACCAGTTTACATATTGATTAGTGTTCAGTATGGGTACCATTTGCTACTAAACGCAAGCACTATCTCGGACGATGTCCATATTACAACAAAGCTAGTATTAATTACTTCTTATGAATAATAAAAAAATCAACACACAGTACACGCAGGAACTTTCTCACACGCACAAATGTAAGTGGTAAAATGGAAATGTTGCCGTGTACTTACATCCAGTCGAACAGCATCATGTAGGTGGTCTTGGTGTTGAAGGCGAAGGCCAGACCTCTGAGGTCCCGCGCTAGACCGATCAGCGTCTTTTTGGCGTCCTCTGACGAAAACAGGGGGCTCTCCGGCGGCCCTAGCAGGCTGACTAGGCTTTCGAAGGCGGCTGGGGATGAAAATTAATACAAGTCAAAAAATAGACCAGTACAGACGAGTTCACAAGCATCTTTACAGTACATATGGTGCTACTTTCCCGCACTAGTGCGAGTAAGTAGCACCATATGTACTGTAAATATATTGGCACGCCTTTATGACGCTGAGGTTGTGTACATATATTTTTACATGTACATATAAATATTGTCTTATGAAGATGTTTGTGAATACGACCGTACATATTTTTAAATGATGATTATAGACCCTACTAATAGTGTTGTGTTCCTGCCGGTGAGTAAGGTTGCCAGAGGTCAATGAGGATGCGGGGTGTTAGGGTCGGCAACGCGCATGTAACTCCTCTGGAGTTGCAGGCGTCCATAGGCTACGGAGACTGCTTACTATCAGGCGGGCCGTATGCTTGTTTGCCATCGACATTGTATAAAAAAAGAAACTTCTAGAACGCTATTTGACTTTGATGCTTATTCTTTAACTGATATGTGTTAAATATCAGAAAGTGGCGCCATCTTACCGGGCTTAGGCCAAGGGTTATGGCGCCATCGCTCGAAACTATGCCGCCATACCTTTGGCCTTTGATGTATTAGATGGCGCCACTTTTTGGTATTTAACACATATCAGTGAAAGAATAAGGATCAAACTTAAATGGCGTCGAAAGATGGCAGTAATTTACTGTGACAATTTTTTTTGACAAACCACCTCCATTCCAAGTTTTCTTTCATAAAATTACACCGAGGCTTCCTTAGCTGGGAGCTAGTAGCCGTCGTTCAAAAACTAGATAAATAAATACTTAAATACATAATGTACAGTCGGTACGCTTTAACTAAGTAAGAATTAGAGTCGCAAGTCGTCAACAAGTTATGTCGCGGGTACAGCGACATCTAGCGAGGAATCGGGTAACTGACTGGCGAATGGTTTGAAAGTTCGACTATAAATACTAGCGTCCGACTGAAAGATGTTTTTTTGTCGAAACCGAAGGTTCGGTTTTGGTTCTAGTTTCGGCCGAAACCAAATCTTTTGTTGCACTCGCATAGGTGGTACATTCTAAGATTAATTTTTTAAACGTCACAACCAACCAAGCTCCAATAAGGCCTGTTCAATTTACTGAGTGGACACTCATACACCTCTTTTAACCTGCTAATTTAAAAACAATTGACGTACATCTCACAACAAGCTCTTATTCATCAATTGCTACATATTTGTTCCCCAACAGTCAAATATTTTCCCCAATGCATCACTGCTAATCTCTAATAAAGTCAAACGCAAATCATATATTTAAAAATCTGGAGATCATCATAGAATTGAAGATCGTTGAGCCCTGGCAACCTTACTCACCGGCAGGAACACAACACTATGAGTAGGGTCTAGTATTATTAGGCTGCGGTTTTCTGTAAGGTGGAGGTACTTTCCCGCGTGTACATTCCAGATCTAGAGCAGAGTGGGGCTCTGCTCTAGATCTGGAATGACATCCGCCGTGCTGTGCCCTACCACACAAAGCGAGATGACATTCAGAATGCTCATACCTCTCTTTTGGACGTAGTTTAAGGACGTACCCGGGTCCAAAATCTATATATTGAACACACGGTCTTTTGACATTCTCAAAGACCCTTCGTTCTATCATTTGGAGCTGAAGTATATCAGTACAGTACCCGTGAGCGGCATCATGAAGGCGTGGAAGCGCTCCTCGTCCTCGCCCAGCTCCACCATGAGGAGCCGCCCCAACGCCGTGTACAGCATGGTGCGACATCGCATCTCCGTCGTGCCCACTCCGGTTATGCCCAGGAATGGGAAATGCTCTGCCTGTGAACAAAAAAATACATCATTTATATTGTATAGGTGTTGGGTAGGTACATTTATTGTTATACTTTGTGTGCATATATATATAAAAGGAAAAGGCTTTTTCATCATACTTGCTCAAAAAAGATCTTATTTCATGCAGGTGTGCTGAAGGACAAAGGCCTATTTTGTCCCCACGGGAGTTATGGATTGTAAAAAAAAGCTATAACTCCTTAGGGAGTTACAGATAATTGAGGCTTCTATATTCAGACCAAGACAAGTCTGCAACGATTCTGATAGCACACGCAGTGCAAGTGTTATTTTAAACGTCAAACCTTTATGAAATTATGACGTGTTAATAACACTCACACTGCGTGTGCGGTGCGATCAGAATCGTTGCAGAATGTAGACTTCTCTTGGTCTAATTCAAGTGCGACAAATTTATAAATAACGCTTTTAGATCGTGGTAGTCGTTGATTCAACGAACTAGTTGATAAAACGTTCTTCGTTCGTCAACGAACGAAACGTTTTGTGTAACAGACTCAACTAGTTGACGACTTTAACATACAAACGTAATCGGAATGGAACGCTAAGCTAATGGCATGGCAGTTTAGTTGAGATCAACATTTTTTTCATTAATTGATTCAACTCAACCAGATTCCTTTGACGCCAGTGCGAGCGAGAAGCAAAGACGCAACAGCAAGGGCTCGAAAACGAAATGCAATTAGTCGACATTTATTGAAAGATACTTCGTTGATCGACAATTCAACTGACTAGATTCCGTTGACGCGAATGCTTTTTTCTCTTCAGTTAAAGCAGGGGTTCCCAATCTTTTTCAACATGCGGCGCAGTTACAAGTTTAGTATTTTGCAACGGCGCCCTTGTAAATTTAAAATCACGGTCTAAAAAGAGTGACACGACGCTATATTATTTAACGCTGCGAGCGCTCAAATAGGTACCCGCGAATATTTGTGGTTTCGGATAATGACAGAACTCACGGCGCCCCTCTTTACTTTCTACGGCGCACCAGGGCGCCGCGGCGCACACTTTGGGAACCCCTGAGTTAAAGCAAAACCGTTGACGCAACCAACCAGTTTTTCAACTAGTTGACGTTTTCTAAGTTAACGTTTCGTTGAAGCGAAAACAGTCAACGCCCCACCACTAATTTTAGACGACATGAAATAGTTTGCTACTAACAAAGCGAAAAGTCACTATTTAGTGCTGAACGCCTCCAAAAAAACATCATCATCAAAATCAGCGCAAACCTAGTTGAAAATGACGACTAGCCAATACAGACAACGCATGCCATTACCCAGTTGGCTGGTGGGTACAGCGACATCTAACGGTCATTTCGGAAACTGTTTCACTCTGTGTGTGGTTGAATTGAACACTTGACCATCATCGATACGAATTAATATTTAACCAACAAAATATATACTGAAATATAAATGCCTGGCACCTGACTAGAGGTCAAAAAATACCCCACATCGTGAGCAACTCAACAGTCTCAACGGTACAGTGCGCATGACAACGTCAGATATTGTAAAGGTTTGGAAACATTTAGCACAGTATAAAAGTCATTTAGCCAATCACAACTTTTTTTAAATAGCGGGAAAAAGTGCAGAGAAGGGTTAACTTATATAATAGGGATGACAGTTATATGGACTGTTTTAGAAATCCAAAATGTTCTGAGAGCTTTATGGCTCAGCTTCATTGGTCGATATAAAGCGTGCGGGTACTCCCCACAGGCGGTATAACGACTAGTGAAACTCATAACTCTCATAAGTCGATAGTTCGGTCGATATACAGCACGCGGGTGACTCCCCGCAGGCGGTAAGGTGGTATAACCACTAGTGAACCTCATAATGACTTGCGTTTTGGAAATATCTCACATCCCGCACGTGGGCTCTATGGCATACTTTATGGAAATCTACCCCACCCCGCAAGCGGGACCCTATCGACCAATTTAACTGAGCCATTATCGATATATATTACGTTGCTGTATTTTAGTTTGGAAGATGTTAAAGGTCCCTTGCTGTCACTTCTATTGGAAATGACTTAAGTTTGAAGAGGGAATGTACCAGGACGGTGATCGTAGAGTCAGACCAAGATAAGTTGGCAGCGATTTTGATAGCCCTGACGGTGCTAGTGTCAAGTAAACGTCATAATTTCATAAAATATTAAATAACCCGTGCACCGTCTAGGCTATCAAAATCGCTGAAAATTTATCTTGGTTTCACTCTAATTAGTTTAATGTAGTTTCATTAGCCATTACCCAAGCGCTCTCGCGCATGAGAGGTTTTTGCTCAGCAGTGGCACGCAGTGTTGTCACATCTACCAACTTTTCGGTAGATCTACCTATTTTGCCTGCGTTCTACCTATCTACCTCCCTCGGCCTGAAATCTACCTATTTTTCAAAATGGTACAATTGTAAGCAATTCTCAATACATGTGACGGAACATTGCCTAATTTCTACCGAATTTAGATTCGATTTAATGAAAACTTGCCAAAGAAACAGATTATACAAGCAGGTTTTTTACCTACAAACAATGGAAATCCTAACTTTTGTTTGAATTTCTTTAATAAATACGTGTACTAACGTCACAATATTAAAAATTTCTACCTATTTTTGCACCCAGAGGGCCTACCGCGAACCACGTTCGACGTGTTGCCTCTCTATCGCACTTGTAAATTCGTACGTAAGCGTGACAGGGAGGCAACACGTCGAACGTGGTTCGCGGTAGGCCCTCTGTTCTACCATTTCGCCAAAATTGTATGTGACAACACTGGCGGCACGTATATAGTTTAGGCTTGAATAATAAATCTCATAAAGCGACATTCAAAGAGAATTCGCTTACAAAAATAATTTGTCTGTTAAAAAGTTACGCTACTGAATCCTCTCTCAATAAAATGTGGGCTAAGTGATACTTAGAACGCACATTGTTGGCAAGTTTGCTGAACGATATAGCGACATCTAGTGGGGTATTGTGAAATTATGTAAAACATTAAACCTTTTTAGGCAACTTTATTCTCTTTCCTCAAAATGTGGATTATTCACTAATTAGATTAGATCCACCTTATGAGTTTGGCCGGTTGAAGGATTATACAGATGGCGCCAGCATAAGTTTTCTTTCCTGTGTCAAATTTTTATTTTATGGCGAACGCCTTTTAAGCCAGATCACATAGACCAAAACTAGAGACAGGTAAAACCTATGCTGGCGCCATCTATATAAATCTTTGACAGTTGCAAAACCCATTATAATACCTATATATTCCAAAAATATAGAATAATATTATTTTTCATAGTATTAGAAGCACCATCAACATGTTGATTTGTAGGTTTGCAAGGTGTCTCAATTCCGTACAGCTTTACAAATTTCGATCCCCTCTTTACACCCCATTTTTTTTTTTGGCTTGTATGTTATTGTTTCATTGTGTGTTGTTCGCTTGTTTTCCACGAATAAACATAAACGGTTTCTATCAGAGACAGACAGAAAACAGAACCATCCTGCCCTTCACCGTGACCGTAGAGAAATAAGAAATACATAGAGTACTCACTTCATACATCACTTTTGGTACCAAAACGCTTATTATTTTCGTAGTCGACATCTAGTATCTAGTAGCGGAACTCTCAGTACTGCTACTCGACAATAGATATCGCGGCAAACAAAAAGTCCAATGGTCAACGATTTTCAGCTAATATTATAACCAGCTTACTCTGGTTTAGTAGGAGTTGAAAATAGAGTTCCGGTTCCGGAAAATAATAGTATTTTTGGTAACAAAACCGTTGTATGGAGTGAGCAATCTTGGTCTTCTTAATTTTTTTTTATTTATTGTCAGTTAGCAACTATCCTTAAAATTCTCTTTGCCGTGACTCAAAATATCTCCATACCACATTTCAACTAAATCAGTTCAACGGTTTTACTGTGAAGTGACAAAAGATAGAACTTTCACATATAAGAAAAGTTAGAATATATAATTAATCAACGCTCACTTAGCAATCAGCTACGGAACGCCGTACAAAAAATCAGTAAGTAAGTAAGTAAGTGCATATTCAGGAGAACTGAGCGGACTTAGGACATCGTTATTAGCATCTCGTAACCAAGTTTGTTCATAGGAACAGCGACATCTAGCGAGCGATTGGGTAACTAAACACGATAAGGTAAGGATGTTTGGCTATGGTATGTTGATAAAGTCCTGCATAAGCAATCTAGTGCACTTAATTTCTATGTCGAAGGCCAATCGTAAAATTCCTGCGTGAATGGTTTGACGGTCACATTTAACCCATAGGTAGGATAGTTTCGTTAGGTACGTTGCTTCAGATGCCCGAAGTGATCGCAGTGTCCAGAAATGCTGCTTTGTCTCAGGGACAGAGATAACGATTTTCACGTTTCATGATATGCCTAGGAATTTTATGATTTGGCGGATAATACAATCGGCCGCCGACGTCTATAAAGGAAAGTACCTAGTATATGTTATTTCACGAATTCTATAGTAGTTTAAAGCGTGAGAGAGTGACGAGAGTTAAGAGTGACGCTTTCTAAATATACCAAGTTTAAAAAAAATACGGATTAAGAATAGCTTATTGATGAAACGAAATAACAGTAATTTTTGTATGAAATTCCATTTCGGGAGAAAATGTTTCCACTAAATCTTAAATCATTTTGATGTCGATCGCTCCAGCATAATGTTTATAGGTTTCGCTTTATTTGTTTTTTTTTTGTTTTGCAAATTTTGAAAAAAAAAGGAAAATCTATAAACGTAGTTTTCAATGGGTCAATAACCTACTAGAAAATCGTGGAGAATGGAAAATATTTAGAAGTGGAAAAACGTTTTCTCTTAAGTGAGTATGTAGTTAATTTGAGTTGACACACATATGCAGTTAAGATTTAGTTAGAGTGGGAAACGTTTTCTCCCGAAATGGAATTTCATAGAAAAATCACCGTTATTTCGTTAGAATCGAAAAACTATTCTTCCCTCTTAAACGATAGGAACAGTGAAAACAAAGGACACCCGGCAAAATGTTTTTTCACACAGTTGCCGCTGTCATTTTCATACAATTTATAGTCTGGCTATCGAAATATTACACAGATTTTTGGCGGGAAATTAAAAAATCTTGGGCTGGTCACACTTTATGTAGTAGGAATTATAGTTTTGATACTAGAACATATTTTTGATTTTCTGTGCACACGTAAGATACCTAAGGAAATCAGTTAAATATACGTTGAAGTGCACTCAAAGTCAGCTCACATAATTTCTACCACTATGTAAAATACAAAGACATATATAGACATCTTTCGCGAAGATATTTTTATATATTCTACTGACCAGTCAATTCACAGTATTCTTCTAAATATTAGTTTTCAGTAACTCGTTATGTTTCAATGTTTGGATTTTATTGATATTTTAATTACAGGTATTAATAAATTCACGTACTTAATTAAAGTTATAGGCAAATGTTAGAACTAGTACTTAAAGTATCAAAATATTAATAGAGCACCAACCTACTAAATTGTTTACCACTTGTAAATATAGCAGTTTTTGGTTATACAACGCTTCACGTCAACTTCCCACATTGTCGTAATTATTTACGTGCTTAAATAATAGTTTGCGAACCCCACTCGGTATAGTCATTAATCATTATTAATATTATTTAAAATAAGCCCCCTAAAAACCGCGAACAATTTTGAATGAATGACATAAATTGACAAAAGCCTTTAGGTTTTTTAAATCATAGACAATTGGTGATACAACAAGGAAAAATCTGTCAACAATATTTGGCTAGCCAGACTCTAACCTTAAAACGCAAATATGTATTAAGATGATAACTCACCTTACCCAAGCTATGTGCAAAACACTATTGGTGAAAAAGTGGTAGTGGGGGAATACAAGCGACGCCAACGCACGACGTGGTTAAAATATGAATTTCCGTGGGACGTCATCTTCATACTATTTGACTACAGTCATCTGTCATATGAGCAGTGATCGGAACTATGGGAGTAAAACTTTAACAAAACTTAAAAGCCTAATTGAGCTTACTGTGGGACTTAGTCAATTTGTGTAATAATGTCCTATAACATATTTTTTTTTATCAAGCGGACGTAAAAAGAGTGCTTATAGCCTTAAAAATATTCGAATATCTATGAATGTAAATATTTTTATGGCTGTAAGTACTATACTATTCCTATCCCTATGGACATGAATATTTTTAGGGCTGTATGCACTATTTTATGTCCGCTTAACAAGTTTTACTCCCATAGTTCCGATCACTGCATATAAGCAATAATTATAATATCACCCACTCCCACTAGGGCGGCGCCGCAGTCGCGCACGAAGCGAATAAAACAAGACTGTAATAACAATATTACGCAGATGAACCCATTAACTGTCTAGTTCGAAATAAAAGCGGTACTATCTACCAGATTCTATGTACCATAAGCGACACAATAAAGTGACACTGCAAAAATTTTGATTGTCAATGACAAGCTATTAATAATGTCAAAAGACTTGACAAATGTAGATGAAGTGAGGTGATACCCGAGACGTATATTGTTACCCAGTTGACTCGTGGGTAAAGCGACATCTAGCGGCGAATTAGAAACTAAGTATAGTAAAGTTTATTGTAAGTCGTTTCGTCGTTTACACCGACGTTCGACCGTCGTTGGCAGATGCTCAGCCGTTGACGGGACGCAGACTTTGTCTGTATTTGTCAAATTTATTTAATTTTCTGGTCATTTATTAGCTTTTTTCTGTATTTCATGAAAAATACAATTTAGATCTATTAGATTTTATTAGATAATACTAGTTAAGTAGTGTTTGATTGACCAAGATAAGTCTGCAACGCAGTGCAAGTTTTATATTAAACGGCAAACTTGTATGAAATTAAATTATGATGTTCCTATAAATAACACTTGCATTGCGTATGCCACTCAAAACTAAATAGGAATTTGTGTCCCAACTCGTCAGCAGTTAACTCGCGGGTATAGCGACATCTAGCGAAGAATCTGTTAAAAGGTTGTCTCTTGAACGGCCGGATACTTACTTCGAGCATACAGTAACTGCAGTAGCCTTTCCATAACTTACCCCTCTGTCAAAAACACTACGTGCAAAAAATCGTGTAACTCCTTTGTGTTTCGACACAAATCTTTTATGCACGTGTGTCTTACTTTTTTCTTTTGTTATTTCTTCACCTCTCCACAACATTCGGTAAACATTTTTGTACGAAAATACGACATATAAGGCCACTCCAGTTACTGTATTCTCTAAGGATACTAAAGAATAGTTGTTTCTATGTGTAGTCTAAGAAAGACACGTATTGGTTTGCCAAGTCAACAGCTGCGGCTGTAGCTCGGTCGCATTTTTATTTTTTTTATCGCCCTTCACGTTCTTCACGTGCAAAAGTGACAAGCAATAAAAATGCAACCATGCCTGAAGAAGGTAGCGTTTGACAACGGCACTCGGAAAATTAAGAAATATCGACTGACGCAAGAATCATCAAAATCTGTCTACGCGTTTGGTCTCTATAGATTGCCACACAGAAACAAACATACATACATACGCTGACACACACATTCCCTTCTTTGCGTCGTACTGTCAAGTATTCGTTAATTGACCGAGCGGAAACCAAGGTCTCCGATTCAGCTTGGTCTAAAATTATTCTGTATGTCCGGATGTTCTCGTCTACTGTTTTTGAAATTTTTCTAAAAAAGGCGGAGCCAGGGGGTTCGAGTGTCGAGGCCCACAAATTATATATATTTTTTATATATTCAAAGAGAATTTGAAATAGTGGTGGATTGTCAAAGAAAATTTTGTATCTACAGAAAATTTACTGCCATCTTTCAACACATGATTAATACTTTTAGAACGCCATTTGTGGCCAAAGAATGGCGGCATAGTTACGAGTGATGGCGCCACAACCTGTAGCCGATGCCCGATAAGATGAAGCCACTTTTGGATATTTAACACATATCAGTGAAATAATAAGGTTCAAATGGCATTCTAAAACTTTATGATGTATTAAATTAGTTCGAATCACATGTAATATTTGTATAATTATTTAGCTGTAAGATTAGTTTTAGTATTAACGACCGGTTTGGCCTAGTGGGTAGTGACCCTGCCTACGAAGCTGATGGTCCCGGGTTCAAATCCTGGTAAGGGCATTTATTCGTGTGATGAGCATGGATATTTGTTCCTGAGTCATGGGTGTTTTCTATGTATTTAAGTATTTATAAATATTCATATATTATATATATCGTTGTCTAAGTACCCTCAACACAAGCCTTATTGAGCTTACTGTGGGACTTAGTCAATTTGTGTAATAATGTCCTATAATATTTATTTATTTATTAACATTGTACGCCGCATATGACAATAAAGATTTCAATTTCAATAAAAAAAAAAGTTTTTATCATATGTCGAAACATGGCAGTAAATTAATTATGACCTTAAGTATTTCTAACTCTCTTTCAATTTAATACAACGAGGCTTCCTTAGCAGTGAGCTAGTAGCCGTCGTTCAAAAACTATATATATAAATACTTAAATACATGACGTAAAACTGGTACGCTTCCAGTAAGTAAGAATTAGAGTCGCAAGTCGTCAGCAAGTTAAGTCGCGGGTACAGCGACATCTAGCGAGGAATCGGGTAACTCTGATTGGCGAATGGATGTGTTTTCAATGTTAGACTTATGGAGTGTGGAATGTCACTCCACATCTCTTATGGTGGAACTGTTGCAAGTGTCCAGCTGTCAGGCGTTATTGACGGAGTGAAGTGCGCTGTCTATGATTTGATTTTTTTGTTCAAGTATTCTAGGTATTGTACCTATTTAAGGTTTTTTGATGAAACTTTTTGGTACATGGAGATTTATTTCCTTACCTCCACCTTCCTTAGTTAGACTATTAATACTATTATAGATAATAGTCTAATGGACAAGTTCAAAATGGTGACAAATAGCAAAGAGAATTTGAAATGGAGGTGGATTGTCCATTGAGGTATAGTACTAGAGTCGGCATCTTCTAACAAAATGGTTCCGCACCTCAATGAAGTGCCGGCAATTCAATTCGGAACCGTGAACAAATTCACAGAATTCACAAAGAAGCGAGTGATGTGCGGAATTACACACACGTAAAATTATATGGAGTTAACGAAATTGGTTACAAAGTACTAACGGCTTCTATAGTTTCTCAACAAGTACAGACGCTAGTCGTCTCTTTTAACTGCGTGATGTTAAATAGTGACAGGTATGTCTTTGCAAAAAGTACGCGAAAGTTTGACTATTTTTACGTCGTTTTGTTATTTAACATATTTACTCTAATTATAAACGTGCATTTTCAAACACCCACTTGAATAGTTAATGCATAAAGGTACTATACCTGACTAAAAGCGTAGATCATATAGTTGGTCAAACCAATTTGTCAGTAAATAAGAACAATAAAAACTATACTCATCCTTTTCTTTTGGATGCTAGTACTAGTGTAAGACAAAGATAGTATGACTCCCTCTGTCTATGTTTCAAATGAGATAGCCCTTTGACAAACTATAGTTCATCAATTATATACGCGGGACCGTGAGGTCCGTGAGTGTAGCCGAGTGACGCAATAGAACATTATTGCAGAGGAAAGGGCAATGCGATCCACGAATTGATTTTCCTGCCGAGACATATATAGTGCTTTTCTCCAAACATGCTCATAATTTAAGCATCAACCATCACTCAAATAGAACCTTCACATCAAAAACGTCAAAAACAATTTCCCTCTATAAATATAAAAAAAAAGTTAAAGGCATAACTTATTCTGCCATTCAGTACCATTAAATATTCGTTCAACAATGTTATTGTGCAGTATAAGCTGTATGTGCACGCATGAGACCCTTAAAAATATATATAAAAGTTACATACATAGACATGTAAGGTTATATTATTATAAGTGTCAATGACATCCTCACTTTATCAGGCCTGATATTATGCCCGACGTCGGGCCCGAGCAAGAATATATTCCTGTTTCACCAAATATCAGCAGATCGTTAACAATATTTTAAATGTAAGAAAATGGTTCATATGCCAAAATACCAAACATTGAACGCAATTAGAGACGAAGTATTTATTACATTTCAAATATTGTTAACGATGTGCTGATATTCCATGAAACGCGGGGAAGAAGATTATCGGGCCCGGTATCGGGAAGTGTGGATGATGACCGGGACGTGTAGACGCAGCCCGTGGCCATATTAATTAGCTGTTTGCGTTTTTCTTAGTGGACACATGTTTTTAAAAAGTAAAAAACAATACAGTAATAACTTTCCGTCCGCTAAAACATGACAATACTGGTTTGATTTTTTTTTAATTTGAGTTTGGTCATAATGATGAACTTACCGTACTATTTTTGGAACAATAAGGTAAACATTTCCAAGCATATTGGAGAAATTTTTTTAGTAATGTTGCATGCCGTATCATACTAAAATAGTCAGAATAATAATCAAAATATTTCCTTTTAGAAGTCTTAAGAATTCAATTTTAAAATATTAAACAAAGTCAGCAAAGCTTGACAATGACACCCCTCCATACACATTCCAATTGTATGCACAAATCAGAGAGTAACTTAATTTACATTATATCGACAGTCGCATAGCAGTAAGCTACGGATGCCGTTCAAAAACTGAATAAATAAATAAATAAATGATTTCACAAGCCATACATCTACCCTGTATTTAAACGAGGATAATCTCGTTACCCAGTTTACTCACGGGTATAGCGACATCTAGCGTGAAATTGGGGAAACCAGAATGATTTAGGCCCGAATTGGTTAACATACGTAAATAATCAAAATCAAGATAAACCGTTAACCAATGCAGTATTTTTAATTTTCGGGATAAACTGGGAATACCACGAAACTAGTACAACCGTCACAAATATGCGACTACGATTTATTTTGGCAAGTACGTAGTTCTATTTAAATTGGCGTGTAGCGTAATACGTATTATACGTATAGTTGTTTCTCAATGTTACCAAAGAGAATTTGAAATAGAGGTGTATTGTCAAAGAAAACTTTGTAGCGAGTCTCCTGTACGATCTGGGTCCAGTTTCCGCGTGCAGTAAAGGCCATTCCACGAAAGCTGGCGCAGATTTTCTATGAAAATGTTTTTAGTTAATACAAATCTCGCGCCAGCTCTTAAGACCCGTGTTCGCTGGAGGATCTCCGCTGATCTGGGCCCAGTGTAATACTCACCGTATGATGCGTCAGCATGAACTGAACCTCCTCTAGTTTGACTAGTTTCCGCACGCAGGAGTACCCGCCGCTGAGATCGCTGAGCAGCCCGAGGGTCTTCGCTATGATCTGCTCCGAGCCTCCCCAGTACTTCAGATTGGTTATGCTGAAAACATGTTGCAAGTCGTATCAGAGAAGTATACGTGTTGGTAGAAAAGTTGAGGTAAATGATTGCTCAACAGAGGCAATCATTTACTAATGGAGTTGGTAACTGCCAAAGGTTTGGAAAGATGGCGCCAACATTATCTTGTTTTGTATTGAGATTTGGCGTGATGGGCTAGAATCCAGGCAATAAAAAAATCCAGAATATGACGCCATCTTTAATAATATTTCGACCGAACAGCCTTATTGGAAAAATAAGTGGCGAATGAAAGAATGACTGAATGTGATTGAAGTGCACGAATTGTACGATATTTATATAACTTTAAGACACGCGACTTTATAATGGGGAAAAATTTTGGAAAACTTTATAAAGTGCAGAAATGAATGGAGCAGTATGCGCCTTGACTCCGGCGATGCCGCTTTGCACGATTGTTCCTTGCATCATGCTTAGTTGATTTAATGCCCTAGCCACGTGATTAAACTGTTGGCTGCCCCCCAAAAAGGGAGGGAGGAAGGCGGTTCCGGCGGTCCAGTTTCCGCTCTGTTTCTACTCACCTGTGGCGCTCAGGTCAAGTTTGATATCATTTTCGTTTAAATCAAGGATGAGGAATCCATTCATGAAATAATCGTTGTACCTTTTCATACAATTAAATTGATTTTTTGGACCAATTAATATTTTTCTCGCTATTTTGCCATTCAAAGTCACAGTGTAGTGATTTACACGAAAAGGAATAGAACTATGTCATTTGTTTTTAGAAAAGTATCACTTAAAACTAGGCACTCATTTTTTTTTGCAAAAAAGTAAAATAATCAATTCAATCAGTCAATTCTTTTGTTGGCGAACTAACAACGACACATATTATGTGTTCCGTTTTACGTCCGAGATCTTAATTGCATAACGCCGCCGTCGTCCGATAGATGCCGCTAGCGTCTATGCCAAATATCAAGTTTCTAGGTCACCTGGAAGTGGGTTAGGTTTTTAGGGTTGCCAAATGGCAAAAAACGGAACCCTTATAGATTCGTCATGTCCGTCTGTCTGTCCGATTATGTCACCGCCACTTTTTTCCGAAACTATAAGGGCTATACTGTTCAAACTTGGTAAGTAGATGTATTCTATGAACAGCATTAGGATTTTTACACAAAAATAGAAAAAAAGCAATAAATTTTGGGGGTTCCCCATACTTAGAACTGAAACTCAAAAAATCTTTTTTCATCAAACCCATACGTGTGGGGTATCTATGGATAGGTCCTCAAAAATGATATTTAGGTTTCTAATATCATTTTTTTCTAAACTGAATAGTTTGCGCGAGAGACACTTCCAAAGTGAAAAAATGTGTCCCCCCCCCCCCCCTGTAACTTCTAAAATAACAGAATGAAAAATCTAAAAAAAATATATGATATACATTAACATGCAAACTTCCACCGAAAATTGGTTTGAACGAGATCTAGTAAGTAGTTTTTTTGATAAGTCATAAAATAAAAATAATATTTTTTTCATCAAACCCATACGTGTGGGGTATCTACGGATAGGTCTTCAAAAATGATATTGAGGTATCTAATATCATTTTTTTCTAAACTGAATATTTTGCGCGAGAGACACTTCCAAAGTGGTAAAATGTGTGTCCAAAGTGGTAAAATGTTGAAATTGATCTAGTAAGTAGATTTTTTTTAATACGTCTTAAATGGTACGGAACCCTTCATGCGCGAGTCCGACTCGCACTTGGCCGCTTTTTGATCTATCAGTCAGTTAGTTATCAAAATGCCGGTTTTTAAACATTAATGTGTCAATAACTGCTTGAGGCACAGTCAGCTGCAAAAATATGTATCGAGAGAATCGTCTCATAAATATGGTACTACGCTCTTATTACCCTGGAATAAGATGCTATGGGACATATTTTTGAGTAAGATGTGTACACCCATATTTTTACACTTGACAGGGGCTTGAATAACTGTGCCAAATTTCATGTGTGTAGGTTAAATAGGTTTCAAGTTGTGTATGGGTCAAAAGTAGGTCGACTTGGTTCGTGTAATATTTATAATATATATACACACGGTTGCGTTACCAGTTCCTTTTTCTTTGAACTTGGCTGGACATGCAATCGTCTGAATTGGGCTTTAGGCGTCTTATGTGGGTACTATACGACGATACATAATAGATAGCTATAGATAAATACTTGAATACATAGAAAACATCCATCATTCAAGGAACAAATATCCGTGATAACCACAAATAAATGCCCTTACCGGGATTCGAACCCTGGAGCTTCATAAGCAGGGGCACCCAATTAGGCAAGCTTATACGAGTTTGGTCAACGCCTCGCCAGTTACTGTTAACAGGTACTCACATTTTCCTCATTAGCACGCTCAGCAAGCGGCTCTCGTCGTTCAGCCCCAGCACTTCGGACAGCCGTCGGTACACCTGGAACGAAAAATATAGCATTAAAGAAGGGTACACGAAAAAAATGTAAGGCAAGGATGTATAGCTGAATAGGCGGGTCCACACAGAGCGAGCGTACGCGCGAGGCAATTTCCTCGCGCACAAAACGGCCAGTGTAGACGTGCCTCGGCCGAGCCGCTCGGTGTCGGTTTTTCGGTATGCTCAAAGGCGCCTCCGACGTTTGCCGACGTTTGAAGAAGTGTTTGTTTATGGTGCGAGTGCTTATTTTGTTCGCCTTACGTTAAAAGTTGTCAAAATATGACAACTTTAGAAAATAAATAAATAACGAATGTCGCAAATTGTCTCATTTTGTTTTGAATCGCCTTAACCCTTTGAACGCCACGCGTATCGTACGCGGCGCGTAATCGTGAACCTTGTCGGTACGCATGAAGGTTGATGATATTGGGCTGTAGCCGCGCGCGTCATATGACGTCCTTGGCGGTCAAAAGGTTAAATAGCAAAATAAAAGAAACGCAAGCCACTGCAGTCATTACGTGCGGCACCATTTTGAACAGCTAACTGAGTGATGCCATCTTGCCAAGCAAATTGGCTCGGGTGAGGCAAACGCGCGGGCGTTTGCTGCGCGAGGACATTTCCTCGCGAGGCTGCTCGCTCTCATTACACCGCGCAAAATGTGAGACCCAAACACACGATGGACCAAGAAATTGGGCAGGTGGAATACCACCATAAGCTATAAAACATCCGTAATTATACAAGCAATAAACAAGCATGCGCGCTTCGTTGTAAGATTACGGCCTGGTGAATGTAGAGATTTACCCCCTTATTCATAAACGTCTACTAATGTTACGATGCCGCTGATCATCGTTTGTCCCTTTCCATCATACCAATACGTCGGAAAGGGACAAACGATTATTAACGGCATCGTAACTTTAGTAGACGTTAATGAATAAGGGGGTAAATGTGGTTCTCTTTATGCGAATTCACATCAGGACATCACTAGACATCCACCTTAAGAAAAATCTAAAATCATGTACTAAAATCCATTCCCGACGTGGCTCACTGAAGCGACCAGAATATTTCGCAGCCTATTATCCTGATCATAACGATCTTCGCGCATGTTTGTAATAAAAATTGTATTAATATTTGTAAAATTTAAAGCTATCTCAATCTCACCTTGCTGTTCTTTTGAACCTGGTCGCCGACGTATATTTTTCTAAACTGCTCGAAGAACGACATCATGGCTAACTCTAGTTTCTCACAGCCACCCTGGAATGACATTAGTTATTTGATTTACACGGGGACACAGTTGTTGTTTCCTCGTGCTACATAGTATTGATACTCGAGCAAGCGAAAGATTCGAAAAGAGGAATCTTGAGCGTTTCGAGTATAACACAAAAAAATCACTTCACTAACGCGAGGAAAATAATAATTGTAAAATATTACAAATTAAATCCAAATGAACGCTATAGGGAGCGTGCATGAACTGTAGGAGGCAGCACAGGAGATGTCAGATTTTTGGCGCGAGGCCTAAATTTGAGGTTTATTGTTCCGATGTAGCCCACAAGATGGCAGAACCTACTATGCATAAGAAAACACTTGACGTGTAAATGTGCATGTTTATGGTTCCGATTCAGACCACAAGATGGCAGACCCTCCAGCGCGCACGGTCCCTATTAACAATTATCATTTAAAAACACCACATAAAAGTCAATTCTACCTGCCAACATGACGAGCTATAATATAATACATAAAATAATAAAAAATAAATCCATTTATTTCAAGCTACAAGGCTCATAATCAGTTTTAATAAGTTTTATTTCTAAATCATATAAATTCCTACGTCATAAAATATTGTACAAAAATACATAAAAATAATCATTTAAAATTGCTCTTAATTAAAATTATCATTATTCATAACACAATATATATATTTATATATTCAATTGTTATTTAACAATTGAAACTAAAATGGGTATAAATAAAACTATACATTGAAAAATAATAATACAAGTTGTATAATGCAATAAACACAGGACCCGACACTCGAGTTTCCGCCCTACAGATTTCTAAAGGGTGATCCGTAATGAAGCCTCGTAGGCGTCAACTGCCGCTCCGTTGGGTTAAGGAACTGCTATTATTTTAAACAAATCGTCAGTCGGTTGTATCGCGGTGGAGAGACAAACTTACAGTGGCAAGCCTGGAGTCGGTGAGGTCCATGAGCTGCAGCACCCGACAGACGAGTTCGCCGTCCATGGCGTCGTTCTCGTCGCAGATGTTGACGGACGCACGGCCGCCGATCATGTACCCCCGCCAGGTGAGTTTGACTGGACATATAGACAGCTTACTGTAGCGAGCCTGGAGTCGGTGAGGTCCATGAGCTGCAGCACCCGACAGACGAGTTCGCCGTCCATGGCGTCGTTCTCGTCGCAGATGTTGACGGACGCACGGCCGCCGATTATGTACACCCGCTAGGTGAGTTTGACTGGACATATAGACAGCTTACAGTGGCAAGCCTGGAGTCGGTGAGGTCCATGAGCTGCAGCACCCGACAGACGAGTTCGCCGTCCATGGCGTCGTTCTCGTCGCAGATGTTGACGGACGCTCGGCCCCCGATGCAGGCGCCGATCATGTACACCAGCCAGGTCAGTTGCCCTGAAAATTGGGAGGTTTTTAGTTAGATTACGATCGATTTTTGTAACCTTTCACCAAAGTATTACGAAGAAAACGAGCTATATATAAAGTACGGTCACGTCTGAAAATATCGATACGAAAAAGTGGCAAAAATATGTATACACGACTTTATTGCCCATATAATTATTAAGGTAGTTTATAGATATTTTTGGCACATTTTTCGTATCGATATTTTCAGACGTGACTGTACCCTTGAACTTTTGGTTGGAACGTTACCATTAGGTGGTGTGTTTTTGGGTTCCACTAAGCTCTTTACCCCCATGAAGAGCGTTAAATCATCAGACTATTTAATCATTAATCGGGGGCCTATTTCCGTATCATTCGATACAAACTAACATGCGAGATATGTCAAAAATGTATGCAATTAACATTTCATTTCGAACAAAAAGGCATCTCGACTGATATTAGAATAGGGGTCAAATCGAATTGCTTTTTTTTTCAGAGATGTTCCAAATTTGAATGCATAACCAAATCGATTTTGATGTAGTTATGAAGCTATAACTACATTATCACAGATAAAAAAATTGTTGTAACAAAACAGTTTATCGTAATTATTATTTACTATTATTTACGGATTTTGAAGGCATCATAGAGGGTTTATGATATGTGTGTAGATAAACTACTATATTCTAGCCCCAGTAATTGGCACGTCTTACCGTATTCGCATCGCCCGATGACCGATAGCTGTTCTAACTGTTGCCTCAGAATAAGTACAGAAAACACACAGTACTACCGTATAGAAAAGAAACTTCCCACACAACCGAAGTTTAACAGCGATTTAGGGACGAATCAATTCGACGAGTCTCTTTTTAGGGTTCCGTAGCCAAATGGCAAAAAACGGAACCCTTATAGATTCGTCATGTCATGTCCGTCTGTCTGTCCGATTATGTCACCGCCACTTTTTTCCGAAACTATAAGAGCTATACTGTTCAAACTTGGTAAGTAGCTGTATTCTATGAACCGCATTAGGATTTTTACACAAAAACAATAAATTTTGGGGGTTCCCCGTACTTAGAACTGAAACTCAAAAAATCTTTTTTCATCAAACCCATACGTGTGGGGTACCTATGGATAGGTCTTCAAAAATGATATTTAGGTTCCTAATATCATTTTTTTCTAAACTGAATAGTTTGCGCGAGAGACACTTCCAAAGTGAAAAAATAGTGTCCCCCCCCCCCCCCCTGTAACTTCTAAAATAACAGAATGAAAAATTAAAAAAAAAAAATGATATACATTACCATGCAAACTTCCACCGAAAATTGGTTTGAACGAGATCTAGTAAGTAGTTTTTTTTAATACGTCATAAATGGTACGGAACCCTTCATGGGCGAGTCCGACTCGCACTTGGCCGCTTTTTTAATGTCTGGCACTATCCCTTTCGAATATTTAAGGGTTGTCAAAATTCAAGTCATTGTCTTATCTGTGGTTGTGCATACAAAGGGACGTCAAGTTGTGCCAACCCTAATAATTGCTCGGAGCAATGCTGAGCCGAACGGAGCCGAGAAAGAATGCCCGAATGCTACACTTACACTTCATTAATCATTATAATGAAGTTTACAATCCACTTATTTCACGCCACGCCAAGAGCGACTCCAGGGGTATAATATATACTCGCGTTAAAAAATCTCGATAGCGCGATGTAGAACATTCCAAATTCAAAACGACCGCGCGCCGGTGAAGTCTCCGAAGCATCTAATAGCTTCATCTAATAGGTTCTCCACATACCTCCGAGTACTGTAAGCTGATGTGCGGTGCCCTCGACACTATACGCGGCGGCGGCGACAAGTGCGACACCAGCAGTGGGCACGTCTTGCCGTACTCGCATCGCCCTACGACTGGCAGCTCAGGCAACTGTTCTAACTAGCAGTTACAGTTAAATACAACAGCGATAATAATCCAACTTTAATGTCATTCTAATAAAGCTTACACTTTACGCCAAGAACGACTCTAGGGGTATATATACTCGCGTTAAAAAATCTCGATAGCGCGATGTAGAACATTCCAAATTCAAAACGAGTTGCAAACCGACCGCGCGCCGGCGAAGTGTCTAGAAGTTAGTTGACATACCTCTGAGCACTGTAAGCTGGTGCGCGTTGCCCTCGACGCTGTAGGCGGCGGCGGCGCGGTCGAAGTGCGACACGAGCAGCTGGCACGTCTTGCCGTACTCGCAGCGCCCCACCACCGACAGCTGCTCCAGCTGCTGCTGCACGCAGCCCACCTCGTCCAGGGGGTCTTCTAGGCCGTCCCTGGAATTATTTGCATTCACTATAATAATATAGTAGATTGTTAGCCGAGGGTGGAATCTGAACCATATCACCCTGTTCGTTCGAGCGCCAATAGTTCGAGGCTGAGATGGTTACTTCTACCCGAGTTAAACACTCTATTTTTCGTTTTCTCTACGAGGAAAGTCAAACACAAGAAATGTAGGTTAAGACTGGAATTGGCGCCAATTATATTTTGATCGGAATAAAATATCTAAAACCATAAATAAAAAGTAAAACTGAGTCAATGAATGTAATGTAATGGTAATATTTTAAACATTCGTCATCATTTATATTGATTTAATAAGAAATATTTTTTTTCATACATTTAAATATTAAATACAAGAAGTATATTTTCTTAATAATGCAATGCGATTGACATTTATTTTCGATAATACTTGGCCTGAAAATGCGGAAGCTAATATGAGAGCTTTTAACTGAATAATATGGCATACACCATACATGCCTGTTAGTCGTTGTCCGAAAATAATTAAAAAAAAAACTTTGCATCAGAGGGTGGGAAATGCAATTTTCCACCCGGCTATCAGTCTATGAAAGGTGAACTTTCCGAATAGGAGATGAAAGGCTCAGGACCGCTTCGGCCTCAGTTTCATTTCGTCAACTTCTTAAGTAGTTCTCATTCGCATTTGGTCTACTGTTCCGATTCGCCAGCATTCCTATATCGTCACTTTCTTATCTCGCCCGCTTTCTTACGTGGGCCACTGTAGTAACTTGGTTATATTCCTAATTAGACTACAGTGCCGATTCGTCAACACTCCTAATTCGTCCATAGTGCTTACTCGTCAACATTCCTATTTAGACCACAGTGCCAACTCGTCAACTACATAGCATAGTAATAGTTATACTACGATACCCTTCATGGCTGTGTCCGACTCGCACTTGCCTATAAGATTTCCAATGAAACACTGCCTTTAGACTTTACCTTACCGTTTATCCTAGGTCGATAAAAGAACGCGGACGAGTTAGCACTTTGGTCGAAATAGGAACGTAGACAAAAATGGGGTATTGACGATATAAGAAAGTGGACGAGTTAGGAAGGTTACGAATTAGGAATTGTAGGGTGACGACATAACACTGCGGACGATTTATGGAGATGACGAAATGAAACTGGGGCCGAAGCGTTCCTGAGCCAGATGAAATAATATTTTTAATTTCGATAGTTGATGAAACACATATGAAAAATGCTAGAAACGGACCAAGCTAACACTCCATTTCTACAACATATGACGATTCTCGTGACATTTTTGGGTGCCGTTCAATTTTAATACAAACTTTTAGCATAATTTCATTTAGCTACTATTGAAACTCATAATAAACATTATGTATAAAAACAAAACATATAAAGTTGTTAGTCATACTAATTTAATGACAGAATGCTCTATAATCATAAAAACATTCTTCATAACAATCCTTAGGAATAATTTTACTTGTTATAACATACATTTCGTATAATAATTAAAATATAGTACAAAATTTTAACGAATGGTGACATAGTGTTCTATGATATACTTGGTGTCAATCTAACTATTAAATTATACAACAATCTACGTATTCAACTTTAAAGCTGGTCGCCGTTAGGTACGACGACGAGCGAAGCGAGGAGGAGTGTTAGGTAGAACTGCGACCATATGGGCAGAACCATATGTCTCGGAAATTGTATTTTTGCTTGTTCATTTTCACTAGGCGTTTATATGAAGTTTATTTGAATCCCTTAGGAACCACAGAGGTTCCAACTCACACTGGCCGCTGCTTTGCGGTAAAATGATATATGTATGTCGACAGACGTAAAGTACGGATGTAGGTAAGTTTGACGCTTAGAAAAATCGATTATGTTCCATGCAAATATAATGTTTAAGTTTTATTATTAATTAGTAATTCAGTGTTTTTAAACTTTCAGCAAACTCAATCAAATAAAGTTTATGAACGATTTGCCGTGGTTTGATTGTGAAACCACACCTTCAACATTATGCTGTTGGTTTTCATGAATAAAAAACGTTCTGAGTATAAAATAGTATACAGAGTGAACATTATACTGGTTGCCTGTTATGCAAATACATTACTATGCTACTAAACTATAATTACTTTCGAAATTATGCAATTCGTTTTTATTGTATTTGTTTTTATACCAAATCATAATTTCTGCATATCAAAATTATGCAATTCAAATTATGAAAAATGAAATTTCGCAAATTGTTATTATTAAAAACATTACACACCCGACATTTTTACACTTTGTCTTAGTCGGCGTAGAGGTGTGTTGTAGGTTACGGACGGGACTATACCTACAGTGTGGTTGTTAGCCACCCACCTGACAACAACGGCCACTGAGTTGAGTCTGGACTCTATGTACGCGGAGGTGACGCCTGGGGCGTACGTCTCTAGTAGATGTGGCTCCATAGCCTTGACGTAGGGTACGGACCGGACTATACCTACAGTGTGATTGTTAGCCACCCACCTGACGACGACGGCCACAGAGTTGAGTCTGGACTCTATGTACGCGGAGGTGACGCCCGGGGCGTATCTAGTAGATGTGGCTCCGTAGCCTTGACGTAGCGTACGGAACGGACTATACTTACAGTGTGATTGTTAGCCACCCACCTGACGACGACGGCCACAGAGTTGAGTCTGGACTCTATGTACGCGGCGGTGATGCCCGGAACGTACGTCTCCAGTAGATGTGGCTCCGTAGCCTTGACGTAGCGTACGGACCGGACTATACTTACAGTGCCGTTCTTAGCCACCCACCTGACGACGACGGCCACAGAGTTGAGTCTGGACTCCATGTACGCGGCGGTGACGCCCGGCGCGTACGTCTCCAGTAGATGTGGATTCGTAGCCTTGACGTAGCGTACGGACCGGACTATACTTACAGTGTCATTCTTAGCCACCCACCTGACGACGACGGCCACAGAGTTGAGTCTGGACTCTATGTACGCGGCGGTGATGCTCGGAACGTACGTCTCCAGTAGATGTGGCTCCGTAGCCTTGACGTAGCGTACGGACCGGACTATACTTACAGTGCCGTTCTTAGCCACCCACCTGACGACGACGGTCACAGAGTTGAGTCTGGACTCTATGTACGCGGCGGTGATGCCCGGAACGTACGTCTCCAGTAGATGTGGCTCCGTAGCCTTGACGTAGCGTACGGACCGGACTATACTTACAGTGCCGTTCTTAGCCACCCACCTGACGACGACGGCCACAGAGTTGAGTCTGGACTCTATGTACGCGGCGGTGACGCCCGGCGCGTACGTCTCCAGTAGATGTGGCTCCGTAGCCTTGACGTAGCGTACGGACCGGACTATACTTACAGTGCCGTTCTTAGCCACCCACCTGACGACGACGGCCACAGAGTTTGAGTCTGGACTCTATGTACGCGGCGGTGACGCCCGGCGCGTACGTCTCCAGTAGATGTGGCTCCGTAGCCTTGACGTAGCGTACGGACCGGACTATACTTACAGTGTCGTTCTTAGCCACCCACCTGACGACGACGGCCACAGAGTTGAGTCTGGACTCTATGTACGCGGCGGTGACGCCCGGCGTGTGCGTCTCCAGTACATGTGGCTCCGTAGCCTTGACGTAGCGTACGGACCGGACTATACTTACAGTGTCGTTCTTAGCCACCCACCTGACGACGACGGCCACAGAGTTGAGTCTGGACTCTATGTACGCGGCGGTGACGCCCGGCGTGTGCGTCTCCAGTACATGTGGCTCCGTAGCCTTGACGTAGCGTACGGACCGGACTATACTTACAGTGCCGTTCTTAGCCACCCACCTGACGACGACGGCCACAGAGTTGAGTCTGGACTCTATGTACGCGGCGGTGACGCCCGGCGCGTACGTCTCCAGTAGATGTGGCTCCGTAGCCTTGACGTAGGGTACGGACGCCACC
Organism: Cydia pomonella; assembly: GCF_033807575.1. Lineage (NCBI taxonomy): Eukaryota > Metazoa > Arthropoda > Insecta > Lepidoptera > Tortricidae > Cydia > Cydia pomonella. The sequence continues at coordinate 4,265,975 of NC_084727.1, forward strand.
ATACGCTGCCACAGTGAGAGGAGGTAGTGCACTGAGTTCGGGGCGAATTGCCACATCTGAAATATAGGAAGTAATTTGATTAAATATATTGCAATTAGGATTTGCCAACCCTGTAACGAGTTAAAATAAAATTGATCTACCCGTTTTTTAGCCCATGGAATTGGTACATTTTACCTAGCATCAAATGAGGTAGTTCTGTTTTTTTAATATATTGGTAGTGATGTAATGGTAATAACAAATACAAGTTTTTCACCTCAAAAGCCCTTGGGGTCATTGAAAAGTACATGAAAATCGATTAAAATTTAGGACTTTATTCAGTTGTTGTTATTTTTTTTTCCACCAAAATCTGGAGTTACGGCAAAAGTCACTATGCACACTTTTAAGAAGAAGAAATTTGCAATGAATTGACTATAAATTTTTCTAAGTAATCCAAATAGTTCATAAGATACGGCTTATCAAATGTTTGTAAAATTTGGAACTAACTGTAACTCAAAAAAGGTTGTACCAGCAGCTGTGGTTGCAGGAAAGCAGGACTCAAATGCTCAGCTGTTTGCAACTACAGCAATGGCCAATCCTGCGAGAATATACAAGACCGGAGATGTGTGCCGACATTGAAAAACCATTCATTGATAATCCACCATCAAAAGACAATTTCGACCGGCCTGATCAGGTTGACGAAGAAATCCTACCACACACGCTGGCCCCAAAAGGAGTGCTGTGGATTCAGAGGACCAGCCTGATTCATCAAAGATATACAAGAGATATGAGTTATAACAATTTCCCTCGCTGTATTGTATATTATACACACAATGATCCGAAGGGCTTTCGAGGTGGAAAATTTAGATTTGTCATTACTATTTCACCACTACCACTATGTATAAAAAACAGAACTACCTCATTTGATGTAAGGCAACACCTCTTTTTTGGGTATGATTTCCATGTATTATTTGTCTACCCTGAACATTTATATAAACTTATATCGGGTACTTAAATCTTGTTTACCACTATCCCTTTTTTATTGCTGGGACGTCAATCTTCTGTGTCCACAGCTAGCTAGCTAGCTATAACCTGGCTGAAACGTCCGATAAAAGGTAAAATAATGCAATTTAATCGCTTTACACCCGTTAGTGACATTAAATATGTGTACAAAACGCGAGAATGTAAAGTGTTATATTTGGCAAACATTCATTTCAACCCTGATTGATTTTTCATAGCGGGTTTTGATGTCAGTAAAGGTTCCATTAGATATAATCATTGTTATATGCATGGTATTTAAGGTACGTACTTGTAAGCTCTGAACTGTGAACTTCGCTATAAGTTCTATAAGACGAGGGTAGTTGTCCACCATGACCAACTCGCCGAGTTGATAGTTGGACTTGAGCCGCGCCAGCAACCGGCAGAACTCATGGTAGTTCGAAGGATCGGACAGGCCCTGGAACGAGAGAGAATTTTGTGTGAAAGCTAAGTAGTGCAAGTGCACTAGGTGCAGTGCAAAAGGAATACGTCAGATTTGCTTCCATTATTATTGACTTCTTGAGTGAATTATCTGTGGAATCTCGTGGATTATTTTTGGAATAACGTCGTTCTTTTTTCTTAGGCAGACGATATACTGCGTGTTTTCCAATATCTCCAACACGCCTTGCTGACGAGGCTTGCGTGACTTTAACTTTGCTATTATTACTGGAATCTCGTGGATTATTTCTGGAATCTCGTCTCGTTACGTGTTCTCTAGTGGAATAACATAGATTACTTTTGTGTTAGTACCTGTGTGTTCTCCAATATGGTGAGCACGCCGTGCGCCAGGCGGTTGAGGAACTTGGCGCGCTCGTTGTTGCCGAACAGCGAGCGGCGCACGGACGCCAGCTGCACCAGGCAGGCCAGCGCCAGCCCGGCCAGGCCGCCCCCGCTCAAAGACTGTTGGAGCTCGAAGAACAGCTCTAAGGTGCCGCCGCCGAGGAATGAGCCACGCCAGGATGTGGGAATCTGAAATTTAAATCTTCTAAAAGAGAGCTGTAAACCTCGCGAACCTTCATCGACAAAAAAACTCTATTATAGAACCCGCTCGCAAATTTGCACGAGAATCAGTTGAGAAATACCAGTCGAGTCGAGAATAGTCGGATACACGAAATTAACTTTGCTCGGTGAATTATTCTGTGACGTCACGATTACGTCACAAGGCATCGGTGACCGGAGAGCAGCGGCCACCCCGTACCCCGCGGACACCGACGCCGCGCACCTATATAAGCGGCGCGTACCGAGCAGCGACAGAGAAGAACACGGACATGACCATCGGAGCCTCACCCGAGGCCCCACCCCGATGACCCAGCCATATTCATGGTTGGCGGATTGACACCGCTGCAGGCCAGCATCCCCAATCCCCCTGAGGGGGAATTGAGAAGACGTCCACTGCTGCAGCGACAGCCAGTCGATGTTTCTAGCTCGTGCTGAAAACAACGGTTACTCAGCCCAGTGTGGCGGCGTGCATCCTCGCGTTCGCCCCGGGCTTCCCGTAGGGCCGAGTCCTGAACGGGCCGCGCGTGTTCTCGCGTAGATAGCCGCAGGACTCTTCCTTCCCGTCTCCCGTAGTATAGCTTTCCCTGGCTACGCGTGTCCTCGCGTAGTTAGCCGGGAAGGTTATCCCCAGTGCCCCGATCCCGCTAAACCTACCCGGGACGCGCTTGTTCTCGCGTAGACAGCCGGAGGTTTATTCCTGACCCCGTTCCCCCCGGAACGCTCCACTATTCCGCCGTATCCAGGGCCCGTTGGCCGGTCTCGTGACACTGGTTCTATTTAGTGATTGCTGTGTATATATAGCTTGCTAGTTAAGTGTGAGATTCTTGGTAATAATAAAGAGCGCGAAAGACGCCATTTAGCTAAGTTGAGTTGTGTTTTCTGTCAGCTCATACTCCGTACCCTGAGTTAGCCTGGAAACCTTCACTAAGCTCCTCAGGCTGAAGGATATATATGGTTCGCCCCCAGCGCAGCCATCACAATTCAAAAAACAAGTTCAGTACAAAAAGAAACAGTAAGCAAGACAAGACAGTTCCCCAAGTGTCCTAATAGGCTGGTTAAGATCTAAAATCATAATTTATATAATCCGACCCACAAGTTATATGCATACGTAGTAAAGGTCCGCGCCGCAGCCCAAAACACCGGCGTGAAGGTTTTAGAAAAATAAGAACGTATTGATTTTTCGCAAAATATGCGTAGAAATAAGCTGCGAGATACTGCGTTTCTCGCGCATGATAGGCGCGCCCGCAGTAGATTTTCGTACAACATCGTTGGCCTAGGCCGACAAAGTGACCTTGAACACGCTTCACGCACCGCACTTGACATTGAAATTTTCGAATTTAGTTTGAAATATTGAAAAATCATTGGCCCGGGCATCTCTACCCAAACTAAACCTCTAGTAGTACACGTAGCATCTTATCTTAACAACAGCAAATAACCAGGTTCTACAAATACTAACTTACTGCTGTGGCGCAGCGACCTGAAGTGGATCTTGGCCCGCCAGAAAAATTGTAAAATCAGGGTTTTTTTACCAGAATAAATAATTATTTATTTATTATTTATGCTTGGAGTATAATCCAAGTTATTTCTGAAATCTAATTCTTAGTCGGAGTTCTTGGAATCTTGACGGTTATTTGTGGAATCTAGATCCAATTTGTTATTATTATTGTAATTTGAAGTATGATCAGTACCTGCACGGTGCACAGGTCGTCGGAGCACTCGTCGACGGCCGTGCCGATGAAGTCGTACGTGAGGCAGTTGTGGGCGAGCCGGAGCAGGCTCGCGATCAAGGCGTGCTGGCTGGCGTCTAGGGGGTCTAGTGCCTTCCCTCTCGCGCCCGAGAGGAGCGAGCAGGATAGCCGGAACATCTCGAACAGTTGTGTGTCTCTGTGTAAAAGCAAGAATTATACATATTATACACGGGTTTATCTTTAAACTTCGTTAACTTCAGGGTTTACGCAAGTAAATAACTAACTGGCATAGTTAATTTTCCATTTATTTTTATTTGTTTTTTCTTAAAAGTAATTAAATGTAATTTCTAATATCGATCGTCCGTGATAGTACTTGCGATTAGTAGCAAATGTATAAACTCATACGAAACACTAATCAATATGTAAACAGGTCTAAGGCAAGTGTACACGCTCGTAGGGGCCTTATTAGAAAAAATAAGTGTTCCACTAAAAATTGTTGAATATCTCTGAAATGGAGTTAATTAGAATACCGGTGTCTTTGAGAAAGTAACTTTATTTAAGCTCAGGAATGCACCCTTGAAATTAAGGGAGTTAAAAAAAACAGGGTGTATTTAAGGTTGATTAAGAGTTAGGACATTGTCAGTGAAAATTAACTTTTTTCCACCTTCAACACACTGTAACTAATTAAAAAAGAAGATTTTATTATTTATGAAGGGTATTCCACGAATTAATAAAGGAATCGTCTAAAGATTTGTCCTTCATTTGTCTATTCAGCATATGATATCCAACTCTGAAAACCACCATATAATTAGAAACATTACATACCTCTGCTTAGCTTTAAGGTTGACTGGTAGAGAATGCCCAGTGGCATTAACTCCGCCTTTCGTACTACTAAGGTATTTTTCTTTTCATTGAAATAAAGATTAAATAAATAATAATTAAATACCTAAATGAAGAAGCAATCTTCCTGTGTTTAGCCAACGACCGATTGGCATCGGCCTCTGATACTTGATTCATCTCTAGAACCAGTTGCGACAGCAGCTGCACTCCTATTGTGCACATTTCTGCTGGACCCTGTAGTTAAACAAAAAGTCAATCCCTTCGGGCCTCCGCTAGCTGGCGCGGGTGCACGGAGCGGACGAGCGGGTTAACGAAAAATAGTATGAGCGACGCTAACTGAAGCGGACGCGTGCGGCGGATTTCACCTACAAATAGCACCCGCGTGCGTGCGCACGCGGCGGGCGTCCGCGTCAGCTAGCGTAGGCCCTTCAATTTTTACAATTCTGCAGTGATTATAATAATTAGCCCATTTGACCAATAAGGGCAAGCGGTATGTCACCAGATAGGTTATTTTAAGTTGTTAACTTTATGGCAGGTAGCCCAAAATCTTTGTGTGCAAAAAGTTATCGTCGCAAAAAGTAGTGCGAGTTGATACGTGACTATTAGTTTTGTTTCGATACTCAGTTCTTGTTTCGCAGATCATGAAGGTTTTATTATTGTAGATATTTTAGTTTTTTAATCGTTTTCTCATGTTTTTTTTTGTGTATATATTTTTTAACCAGAGATTTGACAAGTCTTGCCATACAAAAAAATGGAGTGTTAAAAAATATTTCCGATGGTATGTCGTTTATTGTTATTGGTTCATGGGCCAGTGTCCATAAAAATTTGCCCATCTTTTGACAAAGTTCCATAAACATTTACAAGAATAGGGAATATTACGCGAAATTCTGTGTAGGGGGCGCCACTACCACAATCCATCACAATCTGAGGGTCTACCGCGAAACAAGACAATAGTTATTTGTTTTACAAGAGGGCAAAGTTGTTGTTTAACCGCTCGTGCTAATATTGATACCCGAGCAAACGAAAGATTCCAATTGAACCACGAGCGTAGCGAGTGGTTCGAGAAATGGAATCTTGAGCGTTGCGAGGGTTTCAAGTCACGAGGGTTAAACAAACTTTGCCTCCGAGTGAAACACAAAAATTTTCACCCCACCAACGCGAGGAAACTATTAATCATTCAAAATCATCATTTAAAAGTCAATTCTACTAGCTGACATAAGAAAACAACTCAAAATTTGTATCTGATTAGTTTTTGAACAATCATGAGGGCCTTTACCAGTTGGTGTGGTGAAATCGAAATTTCTTTATCGCACCTCTCTATCACTCTTGCATAGTCGACGCGATTTTCGCGTTTCCCGTTAGGCCCTTTGTAAACAAACCGCCTTGATGCATCAGTGTCATATTTTATTATATTTGAAAACTTGTCCAAAACAATTTAAGGCACAGTATGTATAAGTTACTCTATGGTTTACGCAAAGTGCTAGTGCTGCACTCTGGCGGCAGAACATCGCAGTAATACTCCCTATCAATGGAAGTTTCTATATTGGAAATGGGATATATAGATCTTCAAAAATTTCGTCCAATAAATAAATAAGCTCTTCGTAAATGTTTCATCGAGGCGTCTGGTTAGTCTGTTACCTGTAAGAAGGTCCCGACGTCCCCCATGACATTGTGGAACACGAACTCTTCTTTGACCATGTCAAACCAACCCAGTTTTGTGATGCGTGCGAACAGTGCCACCAATGCCTGGAGAAAAATACACATTAATTTAGTTTTTTCAATAATTATGAGTGCGAGAATATTAAAAGTGAAACAATTGAATAATAATAGCCTGCTTTTTCTTGTAAAAATGTAGCCTATATCATCAGAGTCGACGATTATAATTAAATGCATTAAAAACGGGTCACTCAGGTATTTTGAGTCGAAAACGCTCGATATGTTTCACTCCTACCGAGGAGTGTCGTCAGGAGGTTGCGTTGGCGGACCGGCGCAGACAACGGACGGAGCGGGCAGAAGACAGAGTGAAACATTCGTCGAGCGTTTCTTACTTAAAATACGTGAGTGTCCCGTTTTTAATATATTTAATATGTCTGCGTTTAACGGAAGTTTTCTTATTAAGATTATAATTGAAAGCATCCAACAATCAAAAGAATTTCGGCCACACGGTATGTACAAACACTACAAACATATCTACATACGTATATGATAATATGATAGACCGCTAAAATGCTTTGCGAGTAAATACGGCAAAGCCAAAAGTGATGAATTAACTGATGGTTCTGGAGTCAGCCAGAGGTCATTTTGAATTGTCTTTACGACCTGGGCGACATAGGCCAAATGTTTTACTGACTTACAAAAAGGTGGTTCTGTACAATATTTATATTTATTTATTGCTATCATGTTCAAAAAATACAGGTGTTACACTAGGTTTAGCCAGCATTTAATCTCACATCCAATAAATACGCGGCAAGTAACAAATCAAATGCTTCAAAATCCCCAATTCAACAATTTTTATGGCAGAAGAACATCAGAATACATCATACCAGAGTTAATAAATAAGTTACCTAAAGAGTGGAAAGATAAGATAACACAAAAGAATATAGCATATATTCTTAAAAAGGAAATGCTTAAACATTTAAATTATTTTAACAAAAAAAAAATTTCAAATTTATGTTATTTAATTTAGTGCAAAATTGCAAATGGAGCAGCCTGTATCGAGTAAGCGGGGACCGGTTCTTGTTTTGCTCGGCCGACCGGTATGATAACAGACGCGCTCAGTTTGTGATATTTGCAATCATAATGTCATTTACGAATTAGATGTGTATGTATTGCATTGTATAGCTAATTATTAAATACTGCGGAATGGAGTATCGAGACAAACCATTGTGGTTTAACGATACTTTTTGATCAAATATACTGTAATTGTGATTTATCTGTAATTTAAAAAAAAAGGCACATGACACCCTGTTAGGGCACTGCAACATTCTTAAATGTACATTTTTACATTTCTAAAAATATAATAATAATTAAAAATGTATAATTACATAATTTGGATCTACAGTGATATAACATGTCAATAGAAATTAATATAACTGAATCATCAGTGAAAAGTATATTAAGTAACAGTAAAATTCATAAAATAGACTCATTTAAATAATCGTTAACTATATAATAGCATTTTGATATTAATAATTTTTTTAATTGGTTTACAATTTTTTTCTCTACATTTTCGTCTTTTATTTTGTTTGGCAACTTATTGTACATTTTTATAGCCATGACAAAGGTACTGTTAGAGTGCATTCTTAGTCTAGATGATAAAAACCGTAGTCGGATTAACAGGTCCGCGCCACGCCGGGTCGTTAAAAGTCACGCCGATCTCAAAATTTCAAACTAAATTTGAAAATGTCCGGTGCGGCGCGTGAATCGCGTTCAAGGTCATTTTGTTGGCCTAGGCAATCGATGTTGTACGAATATCTATTGCCGGCGCGCCTCTCTCAAGCGCGAGCAACGCAGTATCTATTTATACACATATTTTTAAAAAAAAAAAAAAAAAAATCTTTTTATTTCTCTAAAACAATGATCTTTACGGTTATAAATGCCGGCGGCGGCGGTGTTTTGGGCTGCGGCGCGGACCGCTAGTCGGGTTACAGTTTTTGAAATTATAATTATTTATCATAAAGTAGGTACACAACAATTGTGCTACAACTATATTCCTCGCCAAACTGCTTATATTTGATAAATTGACAATATACCTGAACAACAAAGTTAGCGAGCTTGGGGCGGGTGGCGAGGTAATTGAGTGCGTAGTTGCGGATGTCCAGGCGCTGCTGCACCGTCAAACTCGTTGTGGACCTGAAACAGACAATATTTTAACATGTTTTATATCATTACATAATACTTATACATACATACATATGTGTATGACGTTGTAACACAACTCCGTACTCCGTACAACATTTTCCTATTTTTAATTTGAACCTTTTTGTATAGTAAAATGGAATAAAGGACCATGGGCAACTTTGTATGGAGCTTAGTCTAAAAACCAACAGAGGTGCGAGTTAGGTCATTAGCATTAGATAGGTATTTCTATGTACTTCATTTCGTTCTATGGGCACCAAGCGGAATTGGTGGGCTGATGCAGACAAATATAAAAACAGGGTTCGTAAAAAGCTAAATTATTATTATTGCTATTTATTACTTTTTTTGGCCTGTACAATACTAACATACTCGTAGCTTAAGTGTTATGTAATTATTATTAATACTCTATGGATTCTGTCTGAAATAAACAATTTTTTTTTTTTATATGAAGACTCAGACTTATTCAAACTGTCTTGAGTCCTTCCTCTGGACTCAAAGAGTGGAACTAATTTAAAGCCCGGCCAAAAATATATAATCATTGTTAAGATGGCGATGTTATGCTCATGTACCTATAGAGTGACAGTTAAATATAGCATGAAAAATTTAATTCCAATGAAATTCCGCAATATGGCGCGTGATCATATATTACTGATCTAATTGCCAATAACATCCACACTTTATCAGGCCTGATATCAGGCCCGACGTCGGGCCCCATCAAGAGTATTTTTCCGTTTCACCAAATATCAGCACATAGTTAAAAATGTTAGAAATGTAAAAAAATCGTTCATATGCAAAAATATCAAACATTGAACACAGAGGCGGCGTTAGGGCGCGGGCGACGTGGGCCGCCGCCTACGGCCTCGCGGTCCGAGAGGCCTCGCACCTCAAATAAGTACCTATATCTCGGACACAACGTGTTCATTATTTCTTACGCCATCATTACGGCCTCGCTAAATGTATCTTGGCCACATAAATATAAACAAATATCGTTCGATTGAACTTAACATAAATTAGATTTTACAATTACGCTAAATAAGCGCAGCCTGTATCTCGGGAACCGGGAAAATAGGTTTTACTGACAGATTTTAACTAAACTGAATATTATGGCCGTTTTAAGAATGAGAAATCTCAAATATGAAATTAGTTCAAGTACCTACAACATTTTTCGTGACAGCAATTCCATATAAAAATTAACTGTCATTGGGACCATCATTAGACGCGCGAAGTATAGCCTCCTAAGGCCAAGTCGTACAAGGGATAAATAGAAAATTTGTCAGTGAAATTTGAATCTACAGTGTAAGCAACAGAGCTGGTTACGTTTTGTTTGAAAATTGAACGGGATACAACAAATGCAACTCTGTTCCTATTGAAAATGATTCAAATTTCATTGAGATTAAGTAGGTAGGACCTTGAGCCTGAGGAGGCTGGTAGGGATCCTGGTCACGCTCTCACCTGCTGATGAGCTTGGCGAGGGTGGTGGCGGCCAGCAGCTGCGAGTACGCGGAGTCCGCGCGCTCCAGCAGCGCCTGGCATTTGCTCAGGGTGTCCGGGGACTCCTGTCAAACATTAACATTAATTGGTCATTGGCTACATACAAAATAAACAAAACTAAATTTTATTAAGTAAGGGCCTGCTAGGCTTCTTGATATTGTTGGGTTGCCAAGAGTAGCACCGACAACCCATCACGCAAAATATGTGCATGTTACATGGTGTACGAGGGAAATTGTATTAAACGTTTAATAAATTACCGCCTGATCTGAGGGAGTCAGGCTCATTCAATGCATTCGGGTAAAAGAATTTTTATTTTTTCATAAGAAATTTACATTTCACTTAACGAGAACTTAGAGTAAATACATAGTTGTTTTCACCAGTAAGCATAATTACATATCTATTTAAATGCTAAATCTAATTACATAATAAATGCTAATAATTTATACAGCAGGTATTGATGACAAAAAAAAACGGGTAGAAGAATAATTTTACGCATTCCATGCTTGCAGCGTACGCTTGACAACACATGCTGTGTGCAGAAACAGGGCCGCATTTAGGCAACTAGAATATTTTGTAAAATATAGGCTGTGATTTTTTTATAAACTAGTTACTAGCATTAAAAACCTAAAAAAAATGAGTAGCATGAGCGTGTACCTGTCGAGCGACTTTGTATGCTACCGTAATTAAGATTACTTTTACTTTATAATTCTGTTCTCGTGTAAGTGACTCATATGTCTTTTATCTTAAACCTTAAAATTTACCTGAAAAGCGACGACGGCCTTCTCAGCCCGGTCCCGCACTTCGGGGTCCTGCGACTCGTAAAGTTGCTTGCACAGCAACTCTATTTGTATCACCTCCTGTAATAATAGATACAATTATGAACTTATTGTTAAAAACGCAGACAAGTGCAAAAACTTCAACAAATAGTATCATAGGAGACATCCAGTCAAGTTTAGGACCTCACTGAAATGAAATAACTTAAGTGGAAATGGATGGGCCACATGCTCCGAAGCAAAAAAGAGAAGTGGTGGTACCCGAGAGATGGTAAAAGGAAAAATGAGATCGGAAGTCGAGTTCAGACAGGTGGCCGGAGCCTTGTGGAGAAGACAGGCTCTGGACAGAGACGAGTGGAGGAATATGGGAGAGACTTATGCCAAGGGTAACCAGACTCTGAAAAGGGCTAGCAGTAAGTAAGGACGTCACTGGACCAGAGTTGCTTTAGACAGACAGCAATGGAAAGAGTTGGAAGAGGCCTACGCCAACAGACACACCACACTAAGGGACATTTTATAAACATACCAATATTTATATTTTACTTTGTACAAATGATTCTTATATGTATTTAATTAAATAAACAAGTTGTCACCTACTTTGCGGTTATATAAGGAAGTGTGATACAACATTTGATGTGATCTTCACACTCTGTTACTGAGTCTGTAAAATGTTATCTGGGTCTGACACTCCATCCAGATTGAAATATATTTAAACCCTCAATTATCCGCATTTTCGCGTGTTTTATATTTTAATATCAATTTGTACCTTAAATTTTAATATACTGTACAAGCTATTATTTAACTTGCAATGTACCTATGTATGTTTGTACGGGTTAAATCTTGCAAGTTAAATTTTACGTATTTCCCGTTTTCCAATGAAGCTGAAAATTTGCATGCATATGTAAGTTGGGTGACAATGCAATATTATAATACCATCTAACCGATCTGGTGATAGAGACAGGAAGTGACCATAGAAACTCTGTGGTAAAATAATGCAAAGTTTGGGGTTGTTAGAATTATCTCAATGAGTATTACTTACCTGTGGATGGAAAAGTAAAGTGAGTGATAAAAGCTTGTATCAAATATGCAATTTTTTCCGAAAACTTTTTTTTTTTTTGATCTTATCTCACTAAATCCAAATTTTGATTATCCAAACTAGTCATGCTCCTAATTAGTTTGGATAATTGAGGTTCAATACATTCAGTACAGCTCAGAAACTGCTTTGGGTGAGGTGTTCTGCTAAGAGAATAAGTGTTGCAGTTCATTTTGGACACCTGTGTACATCAAACTGTAGTTTTTTTGGTCACTTATACTGTACAGTGGCTTTGAATATGTTATATTTTTCAGTGACAGGATGAATAACAAATTATTGACTTAACTATGCATGTTAAGCGGAACAAAACACAAATATTTATAATTAGCTTTTTAATACTATTGCATGGAGCAAGAGTTGGGAGGAGGTTAACCAAGCTGCCCAGGACCCGAGTCAGTGAAAGAAAATGGTTCAGCAGGATGAAAAGAAGAGATTCAATATTAATTTCAGTATCAACTTTTGACCTGTATATAGTAGAAGTGGCTGGCGAGTTTAAAAGTTCTAAGAAACTAGTGTGAAGCCCACAATAAATTATTATGAAGCTGCACACATTATTGCTTTGTTTCTTCATAACACATATTTAAATTAAAATGTGGTAAGAAATTTACTATACTTAAGATTTATGAGAACCTATTGACTGAAAAATATAAGTACTTAATCGCATAAAATCCAATAAGAATTAAGCGTTGTTTTAAATGTTGGTCAAAATATTGATCATGAAGAAAATTAAGTACTCAATTAGGAATAAGAATAGTAGGTGGCTGCTAAGTAATCGAGTGTAAGATAGATTTGTTTAGTGTACGTGTTTCGGATGTCGAAATATTGCGATATGAATGGCATCTGAATGAAAACATTGACAAGCCAAATTCAAGGGTACGGGTTTACATGAAATACGTCAACAACTAGCATCAAAATATAACCAAAGCGCCGGTATATGTGTCAAGTGTTGCATATTGCTTCATCTGACGCATAACCGCACACCACATAATCATGTATAATAGGTAAATAACACGAAAATTTATAGAAAAAAACTGTGTCAAACCATGGTATGGAGTCCGGAAATGCACTTCACAAAACACATGCAAGTTATGCACGAACATTGAAAATAAGTTCCTAACCTGAATTTTAAAGTATTATAGGATCATCTGTCAGCCTCAAAGAGCCTGAATTAAGTTAATATTGTATAAAAATCGCAATATTTTGGTACTCACCTGTTCTTCGGCCATCTTTGTTATTTTCTCGCATTTGAAATGACGTTTTGATATTGCTTGAGGTTCAGTATGCCACATGTAGTGCGCATTTCTGGTATACACATTCACTTTCACAAATGCGTACAGTAATGATTGTAAAAACTGATTTTAAATTATAATTTTCATTCCTAACAGTTATATTAAACTTAAATTTAATGACTACAATTTATTCTTAACTCTCGTTTAGGCAATTAATTTTGCATATACTGTAAACAAAACGCGAATATGATTGCGTTCAAAATATTTCACTAAAGGTGGCCATGCATTATCCAACTATTTTTATTTTATATCAAACTGCCCAGTGATTTGCACTTGATGGAAAATGAAGACAAAGCCAAAGACCACACTTCCCGATATCGAGTCTGATGATAATCCTTTTCCGTTTCACGGAATATCAGCACATCGTTAACAATATTTGAAATGTAAAAAATACTTTGTCTCTAATTGCCAAAAAATGTTCAATGTTTGATATTTTTGCATATGAATTTGCATATTTGGTGAAACGGAAACATACTCGTTCTCGGGCCCGAAAAAGGTTATGTTTTTTCTTCATTTCCCTAATTTACTCTAATTCTGGATATCACTATAGACACTGATTTATATTGCCTTTTTAGGGTTCCGTAGCCAAATGGCAAAAAACGGAACCCTTATAGATTCGTCATGTCCGTCTGTCTGTCCGATTATGTCACCGCCACTTTTTTCCGAAACTAAAAGAGCTATACTGTTCAAACTTGTTTTAGACTCAAACGCTCCGATACCGGAGCGACCTGCGAATTCTCATCCAATCCAAAAGAGCAGTTGTGGCTTCAAAGTGTTAAAACCTGAGGGTCTACCGCGAACCACGTCGTGTTGCCTCTCTACCGCACTTGTAAATTCGTACGTAAGTGTGACAGGGAAGCAACACGTCGAACGTGGTTCGCGGTAGGCCCTTTGGGCTCCTACCAAGTTTTTTGGGACTTACGTATGAAATACCCTTTGATATTTAATTTATTTACAGTACATATGGTGCTACTTTACCGCACTAGTGCGAAAATTAGCATATTACGTTACTGTGTCGAACATTTAAAGGGCCATATGTACTGTAAAACGTTGTACGATACATGTTCGAATAGGTAATTCGCAACTCGTGTCGATTTAAAACACTCCCTTCGGTCGTGTTTTAATTTATCGCCACTCGTTTAGAATTTCCTATTTTTCGCACTTGTATCGTAATGTACTAATAACAGTATCCTTTTGGGTTAAGGAAAACTTAATGAGGAGTCTAGGAAATTTAAAAGAATAAACAAAATTTACTAATTAGTAAATACTTTTTTATCACGACAATATGTACAAATACAATAAATTAAATAAACAAAACCTATTTATTTACAGAGTTAAACTAGTAAAAAACATTTCTAAACCAAAACATACATACCGTCATGGTTTAAAAGTAACTATGTACTATTTAAAACTTTTGTCTGTCATTTGTTATATCCAAAAATCTCACGCACACGCCACCATTATTAGGCGGTCCACAAAGAGCGAGCATACGCGAGAGGCAATATCTTCGCGCACAAACCGACCAGTGTGGACGATCCTTGGCTGAGGCGGCGCGCGCGTTTTCCTCGCTCGAGTGGCCGTTTTGTTCGCGAGGAAATTGCCTCGCGCGTATGCTCTTTCTGTGTGGATCCGCCTATTGGAACAAGCGTGCTCATATATCAAGCTTACTTGAAAACCTTGGGGATTACTTTACAGCGCACGTCATAGGTTACAAGTGCTAAAAGGGTTCCAGGCGGTGATATATTCATATTTCTAGTGTCTGATATCTTTTTTACCTCACATCATTTGTCTTTGACTAGAACCTAAATAAGCGGTGGTGGCCGAGTGGATATGACGTCCGACTTTCAATCCGGAGGTCGTGGGTTCAAATCCTGGCTCGTACCAATGAGTTTTTCGGAACTTATGTACGAAATATCATTTGATATTTACCACTAGCTTTTCGGTGAAGGAAAACATCGTGAGGAAACCTGCATACATCTGCGAAGAAATTCAAAGGTGTATGTGAAGTCCCCAATCCGCATTGGGCTAGCGTGGGGACTATAGCCCGAGCCCTCTCGCGCATGAGAGGAGGCCTGTGCCCAGCAGTGGGACGTATATAGGCTGAATTATTATTAGAACCTAAATAACAAATGATTTCTACCTTGAACAAACTACCTAAGTTTAGGTCATAATTTTATTGCTTACAGTTACAACTCGTGTTGATTTAAAACACTCCCTTCGGTCGTGATTTAATTTATCGCCACTCATTGCGAATTACCTATTGTACGATACAACGTTTTACAGTACATATGGCCCTTCAAATTTTCGAAGTTACGTAATGTGCTAATTAACGCACTAGTGCGGTAAAGTACCGCCATATGTACTGTAAATTACATAAAAAAAAGTGCTGTATACTGTCAGAAATTAATGACGTTTTCACAGTTCACAATTTTACTATAGTAATTATCTGTTATTCTGCCCAATGCTACAATACAGACCAGGTGTGCCACAAGCTTACGCCACATAGAGGTGCCACATGTATTTATGTGATGTGGTCTTATAACTGATCATTTCATGACGAGGCAATCATTTCATGAAATGATCGGTTGGCCACATCGTGAAAAAGGCTACCCTATAAGTATTTTTCAAACAGCATAGTAGAAGTATAAGCAAGCGCTGGTGGCCTAGCGGTAAGAGCGGGCGACTTGCAATCCGGAGGTCGCGGGTTCAAACCCCGGCTCGTACCAATGAGTTTTTTCGGAACTTATGTACGAAATATCATTGATATTTACCAGTCGTTTTTCGGTGAAGGAAAACATCGTGAGGAAACCGGACTAATCCCAACAAGGCCTAGTTTATCCTCTGGGTTGGAAGGTCTGATGGCAGTCGCTTTCGTAAAACTAGTGCCTACGCCAAATCTTGGGATTAGTTGTCAAGCGGACCCCAGGCTCCCATGAGCCGTGGCAAATGCCGGGACAACGCGAGGAAGAAGATCGTAGAAGTATAAGTAAAGAAATAGTCATCAACATCAAAACGCGAGTTATTTCGTAGTCGACATCTAGTGTCATACCTCGTATAGTGGAATTTTTCAGCACTGCTTTGGCCTATATAGCTATTAGATGGCGCCACTTTTTGATATTTAACAATGAAAGAATTATGGGACATGCGTTAGCATCGGCGGCCGCCCGAAGGGGTAGAGTGAGGGGATGGCCTTATCATGTTTTGGACTTTTTTAGGCTTTATGTTTTCGCGGCGAGCTTCAACTCGCTGGCTATTATTTATTTAACGTCCGTATTAGGGGACGGGGACGCGTTGAGCCTTCGGGGCGTATTTTAATATCTTAATATCCATAGATGGGTGCGGTGGCCTATATATGGCTTTGTGGGTCCAGACTGTTGGCTGTTGGTGAGCGGGGGGCTAATTAGCGGGGCAGCGCCCGGGATCGTCTATCTGGGGGTATTGCGTGGTGCGGCGCGATCTGTTCAGCAACGAATGTTGCGAGTTGTCCGCGCGGTCGACATCCGTCGCGCTAGTCGTCCAGTCCCTCAAGCTCGAGATCCCGTCTGACTCCTCAGTAGCGCACGCAGCGGGGAGCGGCAACGTCGTGCGGAGAGCCTGGTGCTCGTGCACGCGGAGCTTCTTGCGGCGTAGGTGAGCCTGGACCTCACGTACGCTTTGTATTTCCCCAGCGTCGTGCGCAGGGGGAGGCTGCTTCTCGAGACGGGACGTAGAAGGGTTCTTGCCGGACTATTGTTGTGTGTGTCGTCTTTGAATGTGAGCGTAGGTGCCTTAGAGGAGCTCGTATTTTAAAACGGTTTATCTCTAAGCCTCGGAAGAATTTAAGACGCGTGCCGGATCTGAAGAGGGCAGCACTCCCGCGCCTTATTTATTAGCGCAAAATGTTAATTGTTAAATTACCATTTTGAGCCATGAGATGGCAGGCCTAAGAGAGGTATGGGCATTGTGAATGTCATCTGGCTTTGTGTGGTAGGGCACAGCCAGTGGATGTCATTCCAGATCTAGAGCAGAGCCCAACTGGGGAAGTACCTCCCACCTACAGAAAACAGCAGCCAAATAACACTAGACCCTACTCATAGTGTTGTGTTCCTGCGGTGAGTAAGGTTGCCAGAGCTCATCGAGGGGGGCGGGTTTAGGGTCGACAACGCGCATGTAACTCCTCTGGAGTTGTAGGCGTAAATAGGCTACGGAGACTGCTTACCATCAGGCGGGCCGTATGCTTGTTTGCCACCGACGTAGTATAAAAAAAGGCCTTCTGCTTCTTAAAGTTCCAAGTTAGAATCTCAAACGCGCACGGTCCTTTGGCGCTACGCAATTAAACATTACGAGTATTAATATCATGTCAGAGAGTCTAGAAAGCTTTCTTGCTCCGCTGCGGCAGTATGGAGTCCTTGGCGAAGCTGAAGAACGAGAGCAGCGAGTACCGCTTCGACTTGCGGGACAGGTAATCCGTAACTACGTTGTTGTCACCTAGAATAAAAAAAAAAAAACTTTATTGCTCAAATAAATTAAATAACATTTATTTACACAGAGTAGGCACCATGCCGTGCCATGCACTCCCATGACGTCTTACTAAATGAATATAAGTATCGAATACCCTTAATTTTGAGTGTTTTCACAACTACTAGCGCCATCTAGCATAAGTAAAAACAAATAATTTCATTCATCACCCCGACACCCGGTGATAGGATGGTATTTGT
This sequence comes from Cydia pomonella, assembly GCF_033807575.1. Taxonomy (NCBI): domain Eukaryota; kingdom Metazoa; phylum Arthropoda; class Insecta; order Lepidoptera; family Tortricidae; genus Cydia; species Cydia pomonella. The sequence continues at coordinate 4,283,717 of NC_084727.1, forward strand.
CTAACGTGTTTTGCATCTCACATTTTGCTTAATGAGAGAGTGAGACGCAATGCACATTGGACAGGACAATATATATAAATAACACCCTTTTTCTAATTGTTTACTGTGTTTCATAATACACTCACAATTAAACGTAGTATTAGTTATAAATTATCAAATTAGCTTTACGGTCAAGTTTTAAAGTAAGGGCCACTTTCGACAACTACTACCGACATCTATTAGAAGTAGGTAAACAACATCATTCATCAAATTGCTATAATAGTACATACATTAATTGAGTGCTTAATTTAACAAATATGTCGGTGTGTTTCAAATATTAAAATAAACTCCATTTATATTAAATTTTCAGACATATTTAATACATAGACTATATTTCGGCAACTTCTAGTTTCACTTGTCGATTACTACTAACGACATCTACTTTAAGTTAGTACACAATTAAACTAATAACTTATTTCATAATTAAGTTAACTTGCACCGTAATACAGCCGTGGCGGTTCCTTACGGACTACGATGTCATTTAAATTTTTTTTTATATTTAGACACTAGGGCTTTCAATGATTTTTAACTTTTTATAGAGCCATTTCGAGTACTACTAGCGACATCTATTAGATTTAGGAAGGCGAACATATATATGTCCTATGTAAAAGACTATGCACACGGCCAGTATTTGAAAGCACAAGGATATTTTGTGCATAAATAGTTTGTCAACATTTACTTGCTTCCGTCGATCTTCGATCTATCAGAACATGGTATGGTACCCAACTACGTTCAACGCTGTTGTTTGAGACACCTGTATATTAATGAAATAACACAGTTGCATTTAAAAGTGTATGGCTAAAACAAATCGTACAATTTACTTGTTTTTTTCCGGTTTAAAATGTTGTCAAAGTTACATGTGAGATAAAGGGCAGCTTTAGAGTACTACTAGCGCCATCTAGTAGTAATAAGATTAGTTCTACGAGCAGCATAGGGGGTATTACTGCAATGTTCTGCCGCCAGAGTGCAACACTAACACATATTGTGAACCATCGACTATCTTATACAATACATAATATTTCTTAAACAGTTTTTTGGCAAGTTTTCACTATGACTTGGATGCATCAAAACGGTTATTTACAGAGTTTTAGAGCGAAATTTAATCGAAATCGAGAGGCAGATAACGACATTTCGATTTACGTGTCTTGCTGTAGGCCCTCGGTATGTGCCAGTGACTCTCCCTACGCAGTTTTGCGTAATTGCACCAAAGACCCCATATTCATTATTCATACTTCGGTACGGCCTCTAAAAGTCTAATAGATAAGATAGATCTTATCGCGTGATAATCAACCTGTCATTTACTAACTTCATTAATTTGAAAAAGATCTCAAAAGCTATTTCGACTTCGATATGATGTTGCGGCGCACTTGCGCTACGGCTGAAGGTGGGATTAACTCTATCGACTTACTAAGTAGCGGTTGTTTCTCCCCCGTAGTTGGCAGGACGTAGTCGTTGGCTGATAGAGACACGAATAGCGCGAACGGCACCATCCACAGGCATAGCGTGAAGTATGCCAACACCTGGAAATACGTTAATAATTTCCCATTACATCAATTTTGCTTGAGGGTGAATATTTTACGATGGGCAATTTTCGACGACTACTAGCGACATCTATTAGAAGTAAGTAGACAATCATTCATTCAATTACTTTATATACATTAATTGCGTGCGTAATATTACAAATATCTGTGTATGTTTGAAATATTTCAATTATATCACATTATGTTTTATCGACTTTTAGTTTCATTTGACGATTACTACTAGCGACATCTATTGTATGTTGGTACGCAACTAAACTCGTAACTTATCTACAACTAAATAAACTTGCACCGAATTACAGCCGTGACACTTCTTTACGGTCTACAGTGTGTGGGAACACTGGGAGCACACTTGGAATGCTAATCCCACAACGTAGCGAAATTGAATCGACGCGCGGGGGCTTAGCGTCCATCTATGTTCTCTCGGGCCCCGCCACTTTCTGGACCATTATTGTGTGAATACGTAAAATAAATATACAATTAGTAATCCTGATTTTTCATGGGTCACTACAAGTGTCATTAAAAGTCTGTAAATACGTAAATAATTTCCCATCACGTAGCTATTTACCAAATAAAAGTAGCCAGTTAGGAAATGGCTATTGAAATTACCCTTTAGTAACTGGTTAAAAAGCGGTGGTGGCCGAGTGGATATGACGTCCGACTTTCAATCCGGAGGTCGCGAGTTCATATCCTGGCTCGTCCTAATGAGTTTTTCGGAACTTATGTACGAAATGTCATTTGATATTTACCACTAGCTTTTTCGGTGAAGGAAACCTGCATACATCTGCGAAGGAATTCAAAGGTGTATGCGAAGGAATTCAAAGGTGTATGCGAAGTCTCCAATCCGCATTGGGCTAGCGTGGGGACTATAGCCCGAACCCTCTCGCGCATGAGAGGAGGCCTGTGCCCAGCAGTGGGAGGTATATAGGCTGAATTATTATTATTAACTGGTTACCAAATAAGTATTTTTTTAGAGTTCTTAGCATACTGAATTTTTAGCAAAAGTGTAGATACCAGTAACTCTCTGATTTTTTTTAATGCTTTTGGATTATTTCAGTCAGTATTAATTGCCTAATATATAATATAAACCGACCAAGTGTGAGTCGGACTCGCGCACGAAGGTTTCCATGCCATTACGCAAGGACAGCAAAAAATTCACGTTTGTTGTATGTGAAATATTTATTTTATTCTGTTTTTAGTATTTGCTGTTATAGCGGTAACAGAAATACTATCACGGTTCACGAGATACAGCCTGGTGACAGACAGACAAACAGTGGAGTCTTAGTGGAGTGGAGTCTTTGACGACCGGTTTGGCCTAGTGGGTAGTGACCCTGCCTACGAAGCTGATGATCCCGGGTTCAAGTCCTGGTAAGGGCATTTATTCGTGTGATGAGCATGGATATTTGTTCCTGAGTCATGGGTGTTTTCTATGTATTTAAGTATTTATAAATAATTATATATTATATTTATCGTTTTCTAAGTATCCTCAACACAAGCCTTATTGAGCTTACTGTGGGACTTAGTCAATTTGTGTAATAATGTCCTATAATTATTATTATCACTAACCTCAGAAAACGTGTAATGCACAGCGCCAAAGAACTTCAACGCATAATAATGATGTGCTATAAGCGTGCCAACCGCCGCAACAAAGGGCGCGCTGGCCACTCGCACGGCCGGGAACTCTCTGAGGAGCAGCGCGTGCAGCGCCTGTCTGAACGATGCCCAGGATGTCCATGTGGAGGGGCAGCTCTTCGAAGACTAGCAGGCCGATGTGGATGAGGGTGACTACCTGGGAAAAGTAGAAATAAAAATGAGATAAAACACGACAAGGGGATTCCAGAAAAGTGTTGGGTTAGGGACACTATTTTTTAACATTTGTGATAAAGCTAGAGCGTAGAATATAGGGACAGCTTATGCATTGTCAGCATTCTGCGCGCCTACGGAGGGTCCAACGCATAGGTCTTTAGTTGTCTCCTGGTCACGATTGTGTGAATACATTAAGTATTTCTTATCGTAAACATAGGTTTCAGGTCACTCATTCAGTCTGTATATGCCTGCTGTTGTAAAATAACTTGTTAGTTATTCTATACATTACTTCAACTTCAATATTTATTCAGTAAATAGGCCACAAGGGCACATTTACACGTCAACATAGAATATACATAAAAGCAAAAAAAAACACATCAACAATTATAAAATACAGTTAACTGAAATTATCAATTCAAACTAAAGTATTATTATCACTTAGATATGTATAAAGTCTCTTTATGTCGAATTACAATAATAATAATTAAAAAAAAAAAACAAAAAAAAATTTGAAAAATATTAAGAGGTGTAAATGTCTCTAAGTGTCAGTCAAGACGAATTTTAAACGCATTTAAAAAAGGAGTGATTCGTCTTGTTATGTTCACAATTACACGTAAAACTTAAATGGCGAGACACAAATTGAAGAAAGGTATCACTTTCTGGGAGATGGTGCTTCCCATGCAGCGATATTTAGCGATGGAAGACTCGTACAGTCAGCGTCAAATACTTTGTAGCAGTCATGGTGTCCAAATAGTTTGGTACACCATACTAATTATATGGTGTACCGAACTATTTGGCTACTTTGGTTGCTACAAAATATTTGACGCTGACTGTACACCAGTCTCCATCTATTTATTTAATTTACAATCAAATTAACCATCAATCCTCTCTAATTCCCCTCTTCGTATAGTTAAGATCTCTAGAATCATTGCAACATTGGTCTTTATTAATTTTTTCCAATTTGACATACGGAACAAAATAACTACGCACACGTCCCGACCAGCGCGCGGCAAATGACTGACGCGCCTTTGAGCATGCCGAAAAACCGACACCGAGCGGCTCGGCCAAGGTCGCGCTCGCCCGAGGAACCGCCTAATTTGTAATTTTTCTTGAAAGATTGATCAATCCAGGTTGCTAGTAAGTGGACTACGTAGTATAGATTTAAATAGACTATAAGTAAAATAGGGATTGTAAATGAATATAGGTGTAATAACTCGATTTCCCTAGTGTGGACCCGCCTACTCGCGCGACATGTTTAGGAGAGCCTAGGTCTCCTTTCTCAAGCAGTAACAGTGCTTGCACTGTGTAAAATTGGTTTAAAAAAAAAGTGACAAAATATGTTAGCTTAAACAGACCATTCTCCCATACTACCATAAGATTCCACTGTGCTACAGATGGGTCAAATGTACTTACTGCAACTGTCCATGAGATCACATATTTGGCCATCACTGTATACTCTTCCACCAGCTCAGCTAAGTAGTAAAGCCCCGCCGCTGAAATATATTAAATACATGATTACTCACCTCACAATATCAGTAGTAGGAGCATTTCATGAAATTGTCGACCATACAAATGCAAATTTTGTGAAAATTTACAGGTATATGAGTTACTTTTTCTGAAAAAAAAATTAACCCCTAAAAAAATTCCAATACATAAAATAAAATGTGTTTGTATGGGACAACCCTATGGAATGCTTCAGTAATCAGTCAATTTCAGTAGTAAAGCTTTGCCACTGTAATATTATAAAATAAATGATTACGAAATATACTAATCTAATTACAGATCTTTTTCTCAATTTGGTCAAGTTTGCTAACATACTTGTGTACATCATCCCAGTGTCACATAATTCATTAAAGGCAGAAAACATCCTACAGACCTCACGGATACAGCCGCCCGTAAACTTTGCGGAGACTGGACCCAAAAATTTTAACGCCTAATAAAATAAAACATACTTGTTAGTAAATATACATTGATAGCTCAATTTGAGTTGTAGTGACGTATTAAGTTTCCGCGCTTCTCAATAGCAATGAATAACGACATTAAAACTTTATAGTAAGTAATTAATTACCATATACATCAAATACAGCAGCGTCCAACTGCGTACATATAACGTCACAGATTTGTCTATTATTCACTATTATAACACAGATTTTTACTACCAATCAAACGGTAGGCACATTTTCTATAAGAATAACTCGATAAAAGCTATTTTCACACCTTTTTAATACATAAAACTATATTTTTGTAACATATTTAGTACGAAATAAATTTTGCTATGAATGTATAAATACTCACCCAAAGCTAGTGTTGCAAATACCGCCTGGACTACTAGTGATATAATAGTTAATAAGTAAAAGAACCACATGTTTCCTTTTTGTATTTTTACGTTTGTTTTGTTATTTTTTGAGTATTTTTGAGGCTATACGCGTTGTCAAGTGCTAGGTCAATGACAAATGTTACGTCAACGTCAGTTCAATGTCAGATTCAGATGCGTTCATAAATTTAAGGGTAAGGCTTGCTATTCATTATAGAACTTATAAAAACGAATGTTTCCACTTACCAGTTGCCGCCACTGTAGGCCGATTCATAAATACCCGCAATAAGTGTGAGTCTAGAACATGTCTAGCAACAAATTAACGTAACTGCTAAAAAATATGATTCACATTACGATGCAAACTTCCACCGAAAATTGGTTTGAACGAGATCTAGTAAGTAGTTTTTTTAATAAGTCATAAAATAAAAATATTTTTTTTTTTCATCAAACCCATACGTTTGGGCGCGAAAGCATCTGTCAAAATATATTTTGTTAATTTAACATATTTAAAGCAGTTTTAAGTATAAAAGTTGAATTTTAGGGCAACTTTTAGTTAATATAGAACGTAACTGCTTGATAAAAAAAGCGGCCAAGTGCGAGTCGGACTCGCCCATGAAGGGTTCCGTACCATTTATGACGTATTGAAAAAACTACTTACTAGATCTCGTTCAACATTTTACCACTTTGGTAGTGTCTCTCGCGCAAACTATTCAGTTTAGAAAAAAATGATATTAGAAACCTAAATATCATTTTTGTAGACCTATCCATAGATAGTACGGGTTTGATGAAAAAAAAAAAATTGGTATGGGTATGTACCACACGTATGAGTTTGATGAAAAAAAAAAATTTTTTATTTTATGACTTATTAAAAAAACTACTTACTAGATCTCGTTCAAACCAATTTTCGGTGGAAGTTTGCATCGTAATGTGAATCATATATTTTTTTAGATTTTTCATTCTGTTATTTTAGAAGTTACGGGGGGGGGGGGGGGGGACACACATTTTACCACTTTGGAAGTGTCTCTCACGCAAACTATTCATTTTAGAAAAAAATGATATTAGAAACCTCAATATCATTTTTGAAGACCTATCCATAGATACCCCACACGTATGGGTTTGATGAAAAAAGATTTTTTGAGTTTCAGTTCTAAGTATGGGGGACCCCCAAAATTTATTGTTTTTTTTCTATTTTTGTGTGAAAATCTTAATGCGGTTTATAGAATACATCCACTTACTAAGTTTGAACAGTACAGCTCTTATAGTTTCGGAAAAAAGTGGCTGTGACAGAATCGGACAGACAGACGGACATGACGAATCTATAAGGGTTCCGTTTTCTGCCATTTGGCTACGGAACCCTAAAAAGCGGCCAACTGCGAGTCGGACTCGCCCATGAAGGGTTCCGTACCATTTATGACGTATTAAAAAAAACTACTTACTAGATCTCGTTCAAACCAATTTCCGGTGGAAGTTTGCATGGTAATGTATATCATATATTTTTTTTAGTTTTATCATTCTGTTATTTTAGAAGTTACAGGGAGGGGACACACACACACACATTTTACCACTTTGGAAGTGTCTCTCGCGCAAACTACTCAGTTTAGAAAAAAATGATATTAGAGAAACCTCAATATCATTTTTAAAGACCGATCCATAGATATCCCACACGTATGGGATTGATGAAAAAAAAAACTACTTACTAGATCTCGTTCAAACCAATTTTCGGTGGAAGTTTGCATGGTAATGTACATCATATATTATTTTTAGGTTTATCATTTTCTTATTTTAGAAATTACAGAGGGGGGGGGGGGGGACACACAATTTACCACTTTGGAACTGTCTCTCGCGCAAACTATTCAGTTTAGAAAAAAATATATTAGAGAAATCTCAATATCATTTTTGAAGACCTATCCATAGATAACCCACACCTATGGGTTTGATGAAAAAAATTTTTTTGGGTTTCAGTTCTAAGTATGGGGAACCCCCATAATTTATTGTTTTTTTTCTATTTTTGTGTAAAAATCTTAATGCGGTTCATAGAATACATCTACTTACCAAGTTTGAACAGTATAGTTCTTATAGTTTCGGAGAAAAGTGGCTGTGACATAAACGGACAGACAGACGGACATGACGAATCTATAAGGGTTCCGTTTTTTGCCATTTGGCTACGGAACCCTAAAAAGTGTTAAATTAAACAAATGGAAAGGGACTTAACTCTTTTCCAGGCCGCACTAATCTACAAGGTCTTGACTCTTGCCCATTGATAGTAGGATCAACTAGATGTGCTATACGCGTGCGCCCGTGAGGGACAGAACATACGGAATGCGCCAAATTAAAAACACGTTTTAACATTCCTGAAAACATACCAAAAACAACCTACGGCTAAAATTTCCGGGGGGGAATAAAAAAAATAGTCTGTAACAAGGACAAACAATCATAGCACTAGCTTTCTCTGCTACTTCTACTGAAAGTTCCATAAGAGCATCTCGTTCGGTCGTCTTCTGCCGGCTCTACCATTTCATCTCTATACTTATTGTACCTATATGGTCTTGCCAAAAATCCAAACATATAGTTCTACTAATTCGTAGGTTCGCAAGGTGTACTAGCAACGTTAAAATCACCCTTTTTAAGCCGTACTGTCAGTCATTTTACACCTGCAGCCTATGGATCAACTTTACTCAAAAAACTTAGAGCGCCCTACGCATGTAATATAATAATGCTTTTAGGATGCTATTGGGGCTACCGCGCTATTGCAGTGCTAGCGGTATGTTCGCGGAGGCGCGCACCGACGGCTTCCACGCCATCATGCGCAAGCGGGTGACGTCGCTGGTGCGGCGCGTGCGTGGCAGCGCCAACAAACAGTCTCCTTGCCACAGTCGCGGACAGGGTAGATGGCGCTTTCTGGCAGTACTGGAGTAGCCTACATGCCCATAATAGTCAATGTACTGCATTATAAAATAGTTATTAACATAGGTTTAGTAATATATTTTAGGTAATACGTTGCTAATATAATATGGAAATTTAATTTTGAAATGTTATTTTAATTTAATTTAATTTAATTAATCCAGTTGCGATGAATCATTTCAAGACAAATCCAATTTGATTTGACCTTATTTTGGATTGCTAACGTTGAAATTCTATTGGCGAATATGTGGTCGATATAAAATATGTGGTCACTTTGCTAGCAGAAAAAGGCGGCAAATTTAAATAATGTAGGTGCGAATAGTTGACTTCCCGTAGCAAAGACAAAGTAGTACCAAAGTAGGTGTTCCCACTGGCATTAATAGTCAGACTAATTATGGAGTGTGGAATTAAATCCACACTACATAATTAATATGTAATAATAATACTAATGTTAACGACTCATTTTATTTTAAAAGTTGTAAACATAAAGGTATAAAATAAAACCTAAGCAATTAATATTGGTAAGCTTTATTTATTAAATTCCTTATAAAATAATGACACAAATAAGATCTTCGTTAGGTCAATAAATTTTGTGTAATAAACCCTGTTCTTAATGTAAGTAATCTGACAATTTTTAATCCTAGATTAAGTTACACTGAACTTGAAACTTCTTAAAACTGTCTTCCTCACGAATTAACAAAGTATTATGCTAGACTTATATTGAACGCGATATTGGCCGTGAAGTACCTTTTGTTGCCCCTGGACAACATACATATAAATGCGTCGAAATATCGGGAGCTCTAAAACAATATACTTAAGTGAAACTAACCGTTAATCATTCAAAACTATTAATGTAATATGCTTTTCGCGTCATGGAGTTATGAGGGATCACGGCTTTAACTTATCAAGTTATCGACCTAACAACAGAATAAATTAAAAGTTGAACATCTATGCGACGTGCACGAGGGTCTCCGCGTACACGTCTCCGACGGCGCTGGAGGCCGTGCAGCCGTAGTACCCGTTGTCCTTCTTCTGCACCTTGCTCAGGGTCAGGGTGTCCTTGGGTTCCTTAACTGAAAGTAAAACAGTCTTGTTAATAAAATAGTAAGAATCTTATGTTTGAACTGAGTGATTGACAGCATATTTTGTAAAGTCTAAAGTGCCAATTACATCAACACTTTATCAGGCCCGATAAAAAATATTCTTCCGTTTCACCAAATATCAGCACATCGTTTACAATATTTGAAATGTAAAAAACTGGTTCATATGCAAAAATATCGAACTATGAACATTTTTGGCAATTAAGGACAAAGTACATTTCAAATATTGTTAACGATGTGCTGATATTCCGTGAAACGGAAAACGATTATCAGGCTCGAAATCGGGTTATCAAATTCAAGCACGCATTTGCCTCAGACGAAGTACTTAAAATACATAAATACCTTCAAGGGGCTGTCCGTTGAACGACCAGGAAATTTTTTGGGCTCCGCGTACTTTGCAGGGGATGGTGACGTCGTCTCCAACCTTGGCGAGCATCACGGGCTCTGGCTGCTTCGTGAACTCAGGGGCTTCTGTAAAGGGAGTTAATGTTGGTGAATTTTAATTGTATAAACTACAAACTACCAGGTGGTTAGAGCCCATGACTGGTTTAAAGGGACACTGCATGCCGCTGGATCGCCGGCGCTGCCTCTTTCGAGTAGGTAAACGTACCAGAAAGGAAGTACCAGTAGGTACATCTGTACATAGAGAAATGTACATGGTAGAAAGTTCAACTAAGGTGTCACATCCGGTTGCGGCGCTAGTGTGATAATGAATATTATATAGTTTGTTCCAGGACTGTCTCATTTCAAACAAAGAGATAATATTACTGTCTTTGTCCTGCGCTAGTACTAGCACCTAATAGAAATGGATGAGTATACTTTTCCTGGTTCTTACTGACAAGTTTTGTTTGCACGACCATAACTCCCAAATTGTCTCTAATGTAATGCGCCCCTTAGAGAGATGATATCTCCATTTCCATGTCGCGCGAGGGACTAAAAATACCTCACGGTAGTTTAATTTCGAGTAAGCTTTATCTTACCTATGGCTTACTGTGGGCGACAGCCGACACGCAATCGAATGTATGTTATTATTCCGTAGATAACCCTAAGTTATAAATTCCTTACTTAAGTTGTAATAGCAACAATAAAGATCTTTATCAACGTAGGTAGCCTAAGACCTAGGTAGACTATGTATTATGTCTAAGTTGTAATGTAAATTAAGACCTAAACTGAACCGTTAATTCAGAATAAGCCCTAGAACCTTTCTTTATCCCAGTCATGAAATAATGAGCCCGATTATGCCTATACTTTATATTACGTGGTTAGAGCGAGAGAATGTGAGCTAGACAGGTAATACATAGGAATGGTAAATTTCCCCAAAATAATTGGGGAAAATCTTTGGTACTCATACCTACTTCAAGCCTGAACCTGCGGGTAAAAGTACGTATGGGTATCATTGTGGAAAAAGGTAACGGTTATGATCTAGGTAAAATCGAGACTTTCACCTCTCTCCTTGAACCGTAGGATGAGATAATATGCATAACACGTGCCGAACTGACAGATTTGGCTCATTAAATCTGTACTTTGTAGCTAAACCGTAATCATGCGCTCGTTTAAACTATTGCAAGCTTATAGAACTTAATTAGACTCTTCTAAAAACATATAGTTATATAACCCCACGATTTAGCTCGAAGTAGGAAGCCTAGATAACTACCAAATGGAAAGACAAAATGTAGGAAAATACGTCTAAACTTGTGCATTTTTACGCAGCAACGTGGACCAATCACAGACGCTAAACCGCTCGCGTTAGTTAATGTGACAAAGTTATAACAATTCCGTTCGAGCGGCATTACCATCATGAGAGCCGCTAATCCTTGCCTGTGATTGGCCCAAATTTATGCCGCTAAAACATACAAATATGGGTGGACTGGAAAAAGCCAGTCAGGATAGCCACTCGGAGCCACTTGTACGGACGCACCTACTACTGCACCAGTCTATCCTGCGCACTTTTTCATTGGAAAAAATCGTCGGATCGCACCCGGCCCTGCCGGAGGGGAACACCCTGCGCCTCTTCGAAGCCTACTACCGGTCGCCCCATCTGCGGAACCAGACCCCGGCCCCGCTACAACGGAATCCCCGGGAGAGGAACCGCAGCCTGGACCAGCAACCGGCAGTAATGCGTCGCGAGCGACCCAGAGCCGACTGAACCCGAACATGCACAAGCAGCCGAAGAACCCCCCCGACCCCCCGGTCCGGGTGGGTACTCGCCGAAATGAGATTTCGCAACCACCCGCAGCCGCATCGCCGAAGCCCGCGACCCCCCCCGTCCCCTCGGATAGGGTGGGTACTTCGCAACGCGAGTTTCTAGGTGTACCCACGCAAAACATGCCTACGGAATCCGACCCCCCCGTCCTCTCGGGGCAGGTCGGTAGTACGGAAAGCATGTTTTCACAGACACCCGCACCCACCGTGACACCAGAAGACACCGAAAACGCCGAAATCGAACTGGAAGATTTCGCCGACGCACCTGAACCCGCCGACGGCCCCCCGCAGCCGTGGCACTCGGCCGACGCAGCACCCGGCCGCACCTTCTCGCCGATCCCGCGGGAAGCCCTGGACCGACTTTCCCCTCACGAGCAACTGGATCGTGACCGTATCCTGGTTGCTCGTCTGGGACAAGTCGGTTACATGTCTCCAGGCCTGGAGGCATGGATGGCGGCCTATGTCAGGCTGCAGGGGCACGCGCTGGGAGAAACGGTGGAGTTGCTACCGGAAGACGCCCACTTCCTGCGCTTCCTGGACGAACACCCGGCCATTCTCCAAACCTCGGCAACGAAGAGGAAGCCGGATTGCAGCCCACCCGCTAAGCAGGACCTGAAACGGATCTGCAACAACATTTCGCCGCCCACGGACCCACGTCTCCGCAACCGCCCCGGAACCGACGCGCAACGCCGCGCGGAACCCCCTAAGGCCCCAGCTACCGACAACACCGCAAGCACCGAGGCCCCTACACCAGGAGCCGCAGCCCCACCGCCACCGACACCCGCACCTACCTCTGCGGGTCCCAGCACCAGCTACGCGAACGCCGCAGCCCTCCCCTCGGGCGCGACCGACTCGAGCTCCGCCACCTCCGCAGCCAGCAAGGCTGCAAAAAAAAATAATAGCAATCAAAAAAAAAATAACAGCACCCAAAAAAATATAAACACAGCTATTGAAAAGAGCAACAATAGCAAGCAGCCTTGCGTCGACGACGATGATGCGGGTACTCAAAAAAAGAAAAAATCAAAGTACCCCGCCATCGTTGCCGACATTTTACCGAATTGGCCGAAGGTCCTGGAGGACCTTTCGCAAGAGCTCGGGGAGTCGCCCTTCACCACGCCGAAGGGAGAGGGCATCCTGTTCGAGCCCCGCTCCGAGACGGAATATCGCCTCGTAATTCGCCACCTCTCCAAACTAGAAGACGAAGCAGCGGCCGTCATCGAAGAAGCCAAACAAAAAGGGGAGCCCACTGACGTCATCAAGCCCATATTCAACATCTATGGGCTGGAAGATGAGAAGCGGCTCAAGGTGGCCGTCAGAGGACTCCCCTCGAAGACGCCGATAACAACCATCATGGAAGCCCTAGAGAAGCTAGGACACCCCGTGGAGTACGCGAAACAAATTGACGCGAGAGGGGGTCGACCGGGCTGCATCTACTTTGTGCAGCTCGCGGGACCCGCACGGGACAACGCGGCTATCTACGGGGTGACCGAGCTACTCCACGTCAGAGGCATCAAAGTGGAGGCATGGCGCGGAAAGAAGGGGCCTGCGCAATGCCACCGCTGCCAAGGCTTCCGTCATTCATCGCATGGATGCCACAGGGAGCTCGCCTGCGTCCGCTGCGCCGAAACACACTGGGCCAGCCAATGCTCGAGACCCCGCGAAGAAAAGGCCACCTGCAAGAACTGCAGAGGGCCCCACCCTGCAAACAGCCGCAACTGCCCGGTGTTCAAGCAGGAAATGAGGAACAAGAGAGCCGGGAGAACTGCCATCTCGGTCTCTGTCCCGACCCGCCCGGGCCCCACAACCAACGCTACGGTCCCAAAGCCCACGGTGGAAGAGTCGGCGCCAGCAACTCTGATGGCGCCGGCCAACCCCCCCGCCCAAAGGGGGGCAGTCAGACCGCGGCAGGTGAAGGAGTCCGGCTCGAACACCAGCAATGCCGCCAAAAACAAAAAGAAGAAAAAAAAAGAAGAAGAAGACGGCCACCATCTCTACAACCGCAGCTCCAGCCCCCCGGCCCGCTGCACAAAATCCAGCCACAGCCCCAGCCACCAACATAGCGCCTCCCGCCACGCAAGACCTCGCAGCTCTAGTAGCGCAGCTCGCCGCAGTGGCCCAGGCGCTCACCGCCGCCCTACACACGCAGCCTAGAGTTCAATAGGTTGCGTGTTGTATACTGGAACGCGCAGGGGCTGCGCTCGAAGATAGGGCAGCTCCGGCAGTTTCTCACGGCGCAGGATGTCGACGTGATGCTAATATCCGAGACACTCCTGCGCGCTGAATCCAGACTGAAGATCCCCGGTTACATCACCTACCGCAAGGAGGAGCTGCAACAGAACGGCACGGCATACCGGGGCCTCGCTGTCATAGTTCGGAGGTCCATCGTCCACCAACCGGTGGAATACCAGCCCCTCGACTCCCTTTATGCCCTGGGAGTCGACATCCGAGTCTCGGGCCACGACCTCCGACTATACGCAATTTACCGTCCCACAAGAGCTACCGGAGACATCGCTAGAGACCTGCGCAAGCTGCTCAGTGCCCCCATGCCGACCATCCTGGCGGGGGACTGGAACGCGAAGCACCATGCATGGCACGCAACAAGGCAGGATGTGGCGGGCCGTGCCATCTACCAGGCAGCCGTGGACCACAACTTCGACGTGTCCGGCCCCGAGGAGCCGACACGCTACGACGATCGGTACGGGACCGCCGACACCATCGACTTTGTGGTGCACAAGGGCATCACTGCAGCCATGACTCAGGAGGTACTGCCCGACCTGCCGTCGGATCACCGCCCGATACTCCTGAGCCTGGAGGACTTGCCCATCAAGGCACTCTTCACCAAGCCTCGACGCCGCGTCTGCTGGGAGACATACGTCGAAGCCATGGAGGGGAAACCCCAGACCATGGCGGTCTCCACAGCAGAAGAAGTGGAGACAGCAGCCAACACCATCTCCTCCAACATCCAGGACGCGCTCAACACAGCCACGCACACCATCCAGAGTGACGGGAGGCGCCCCCTCTTACCACAAAGGATCTTGGACATGATAAAGCGGAAGCGCGTCCTGAGGAGAAGATGGCAGACCACTAGATGCCCCACACTGCGAGCAGAACTCAACACGCTCGTCAGGACAGTGCAGAAGGAGCTTCGAGACCATGCAGCGGAGAGCTGGGAGAGTCACATCGCGTCCATAGACGGTGATGTCCCCTCCATTCACCGTCTATGCCGACAACTCGGCACGACGCGAGAGTCGACTCGCCCGCTCAAAGACGCGACCGGACAACCCAAGTACAAGGCAGAGGATAGGGCGGAGATCTTTGCCGAGTGCTTGGGCACCCAGTTCCGGCCCAACCCCATTCAAGACCACGAACATCAACAAGAAGTCGAACAACACCTGGAGAGGTACCTAGAGCAACCGCTGGAGTCAGATGAAGATCCGGTCTTCTTCTCACCCGGCCAAGTGCAGCGAGTCCTCAGGCGCTGCAAACCAAGGAAAGCCCCGGGCCCTGACTCGATCCCGAACGCGGCGCTAAGTCACCTGCCACTACGCTCCATAGTGGCGGTGACTCGCCTGTTCAACGGGGTCATGCGCTCGGGACACTACCCGACAGCCTGGAAACTTGGTCGGGTGATCATGCTGCCCAAACCAGGCAAGGACAGAGGAAGACCGGAGAGCTACAGGCCGATCACCTTGCTCAGCACCCTCTCCAAGGTGTTCGAGCGGCTTCTGTTGGGACGGCTCCAGCCCTACATCGAGCCTAGGCCGGAACAGTTCGGTTTCCGCGACGGGCACTCCACGTCTCTGCAGCTCACCAGAGTGCTCCACTTTATGGCGGCGGTACTAAACAAGAAGGAGCACACCGCAGCCGTCTGTTTAGACATGGAGAAGGCCTTTGACAGGGTGTGGCACGAGGGGCTGGTGTACAAACTGTCGAAGACCCAAGCACCCCGACGCATCGTTCAGGTCGTGGCTTCATTCCTGACCGAGCGCCGCTTTGCAGTCGCAGTCGAGGACGCAGTCTCCAGGGAGCGCCCGATCCACGCGGGCGTACCTCAGGGCAGCGTCCTATCTCCTGCCTGCTACGCGCTGTACACCGACGACTTCCCGGTCGTGGGAGACGTCAAGCTGGGCCTCTACGCGGACGACGCGGCCCTCTTCGCCGCGTCCATGAACCCTACGCACGCCGCGAAGAAACTCCAGAGGTCCCTTGACGCCCTCCCCGACTGGCTCTCCAGGTGGAGGATGTCGGTGAACGTCGGCAAGACGCAGGCGCTGCTAACCGGCTTTACCAATAAGCCCCCCCCGCCTCTTCGCCTACTCGGAGAAGCCGTGCCATGGATGCCGCAGGTCAAGTACCTTGGAGTGACACTTGACCGGCGGCTAACAATGAAGCCGCACGTCGACGAAGTGGTCCGGCGCGTGAAAACAGCACGCACCCTGCTCCGTCCAGTGCTCTGCAGCAACCTCCCCCGCCGCACGAAGCTGGGGATATACAAGACCTACATTCGGTCCCGCCTGACGTACGCAGCTCCTGCCTGGTACGCCATGACGGCTGAGACACACAAAAAGAGACTGCGTGCGCAGGAGAATGCGGCCCTTCGCACCATAGTCAACGCCCCCCGCTTCGTGCGCAACATTGACATCCAGCGCGGGCTGAAATGGCAGAGCCTGGACACCTTCATCAGCCAACTATCGAGCAAAATGTTCGAGCGCGCCGACCACTCGCGACACCTCCACCTGCAGGGCATCGCGCCACTCCACGCACGCCCCCCGGACAACCGCCGACAGCGCCAGCTCCCCAGGACACTGGTGCCAGTAGCCGCAGGAGACGAGGAAGACCGCAGCAGCCAGACGGAGCCCGCAAACCCGTAAAGCCGCTGATAGGCTACCTCAAAACAAAGCCATGATCGGCACTCATGAGTGGCCATCACGGCCAATCATGGCCAATCACGGCCAATTGAAGCCACAGCTCTAGATGAGCACAGAAGGACCCTCCCGTTGTAACGGGAGGCGAAAACCAACCGCCAAAAATCCCCCACAGGGATGGAAAGGCCACTCACCCTCACAACAAATGGGGTGTGAAAGAAATACTCGAAAGCCAGTCAGTCGCCATTCAGGACCCGAAATAAGTGAACGTAAACCTAAGTGCTTAAGTTGATCGTAAAACTATAACTTGTGAGAACCTATTAATAAGATCCATTTGTAAAATCAGACCCTTTTTTATTTTTGAGCTATCGTAGATGTTCCTGTAGGCGACCGTCACCTACACTTACTTTTAAAGATTTCCTATTCTCGTTGACTCGCTTGGAGAGAAAGAGAGTCTTAGGGAGATTTTTATTATATTACGTCGGTGACATACAAGTTCTGCTGGACCAGCAACTCCAGAGGTGTTATATGCGCGTTACCGCCCCTAACACTCCGCACCCTCGTTGAGCTCTCTGGCAACCTTACTCGCCGGCAGGACAACACTATGAGTAGGGTCTAATGTTATTTGGCTGCGGTTTTCTGTAAGGTGCTTCCCCAGTTGAGCTTTGCTCTAGATCTGGAATGACATCCGCTGTGCTGTGCCCTACCACATAAATGCCCATACATTTCTTTCTTGTGGTAACTTAAAACACGTACGTTCAATACATTTTTAGGTACTCACGTTGAACAGTCAGCTTGATTTTGTGGCTCTGCGGCTTGCCAACGCCATTGTTCGCGACGCACTCGTAGGTAGCGTCGTCTTCGGCCAGCACCTTGGTGATCCAGAGGCGGCGGCCCGCGCTGCGGTTGCGGTGCGTGACGCGGCCGCCCGGCTCCCCGTTCACGTTGGTGCGCGTGCCGTCGCGGGAGATCTTGAACCAGTCGGGGTGGGCCATGGGGCTGGAGGATATAAGATATATAAGTTTTTGGGCAAAAAATAATTTGAGGCACAAGTTTTTATCGATTACTGTACTTACTTTTCTTTCCACAGGCAACTAATACTCATGCAAACACAATTAGTTATCGTTGTTTTATCAGAGAGTTCTCGTATATAGCCACTTCCTGCATTGCATTGTTATCCGATTTATGCAAATTATCAGTTTAATCGGAAATCGGGAATGAGTCAAATTTAGCTCCCAAGATTTGACCCCAAACTAACATACAAGACTTGAGCCACACTAACAGGGCAAGGTATTTCTTATGCTCTCTCTTAAAAATTGAAGAAGATGAAGATGTAAGTAGATGTAAGCATTACTGGTTAATGCGCTCATACGCACACGCGTGTTCTCTTCGGCAGCGTTCCTGAATCCTGATTAAATAACCGGCCAAGAGCATGTCGGGCCACGCTCAGTGTAGGGTTCCGTAGTTACTCTTCGGTCACAATAAGCTAAACTGGAGCTTAAAGTATAGTAAATTGTTAACCAAGGGATGAAACGGTACCTTTCACCCGAGTTAAACAAATAGGCAAATTTGCATAATCAGTACCTAATTAAAGTAAGTCTTTTTATTATGAAGGGAAAACTTTTTGCGATAACTCAAAAACAGCTAAACTGATCATGTCCGCTATAGTTTTCATTTAATGTCTTTCTTAAGCTCTACTTCCACGATTTTTTTCATATTTTTTGGACCTATGGTTCAAAAGTTAGAGGGGGGGGACACATTTTTTTTTCTTTCGGAGCGATTATCTCCGAATATTTTCACTTTATCAAAAAATGTTTCTTGAAAACCCCTATTAGTTTTGAAAGACCTTTCCAACGATACCCCACACTCTAGGGTTCAAGCGAAAAAAAAATTTCACCCCCACTTTACGTGTAGGGGAGGTACCCTAAAAAAAATTTTTTTTTTGATTTTATTGTACGACTTTGTCGGCTTTATTGATTTATATATCCATGCCAAATATCAGCTTTCTAGCACTAACGACCACGGAGCAAAGCCTCGGACAGACAGACAGACAGACAGACAGACAGACAGACGGACATGGCGAAACTATAAGGGTTCCTAGTTGACTACGGAACCCTAAAAAGATGTGGTAAAGCAGAATTTAGGTTTGTATGGAATCACTGTCTCATTGTTAGACAACACTTGAGACCACCTAGAAATAGAATTCTAACTTGTAAGTACTGTAAACTGTCACTATTTTTGCCCCTGCTAATCGTACATCATGAATCAATAAAGTATGATTCTCACTGAACGGGCGGAGTCGGACCTCATTTCACATTTGTACGGCTCAAGCCAGTCGGCTCCTGGCGGTCGCGGACGGCTCCGGACGGACTTCATCGCTTCTGCCGTACATAATGTAAAGGCACATTGAAAACGCGCTCCGGCGCAGCCCGACTCCAGCCGGAGAGTCGGAATCGTACATAAACAGACAAAACCACATAATTTCTCCTTGACAACCATAGTGGCACACTATACAAAATAAGAAACATTCAATACTTAGTACATTACGATACAAGTGCGAAAAATAGGAAATTCGAAACGAGTGGCGATAAATTAAAACACGACCGACAGTACATATTTATGACCTTTTAAATTTTCGACATAGCTACATAATGTGCTAATTTACGCACTAGTGCGGAAAAGTAGCACCATATGTACTGTAAATACTTAAGTAATGTTCTTCAATTTTTGTAAAAATTTAATTATGATTTTTTTTCTACGACACTATACTTAGTTTTCAAGGAGTGGTATTTCTAAAACTTACGTGCCACCGTAGATGCAGTACATCATGACGGCGATGTCTCCGGTCTTGACGGTCATGTCCTTGCTCAGGTACTGCGGCGTCAGCTCTCCGCTCTTAGGGCCCTTGGCTGGAGTCAGGTCCTAAAAACAAATGTTGGTGTAACTAGGTGGAATTTAATCATCGGATATAAAGCACTACAATATAATAAGCTTGATAATCTCTATCATATCAGAAACAGAAAGAAATGTCAATAGGCTAGTCGGTATTGACCCTGCCTACAAAGCAGAAGGCCCCGGGTTCCAATACTGGTAATCAGGACATTTATTTGTGTGTTTATTACAAATACTTGTATGTAGAGCCAGATCTAGCTAAGTTAACAACCATTTTGATAGCCCAGCTTGTGTCAAGTAAACGTCATAATTTAATACAAGTTTGACGTTTAAAATAACACTTGCACTGTCTGGGCTGTCAAAATCGCTGCCAACTTATCTTGGTCTGACTCTATTTAAGTATTTATACCAGTATATAACTATATATTACATATATCGTCAATCGTTGTCGTCGTACAGTCGCCATGAAATATATTGGAGCAGCCAAGGTGTTCACAAATATCTGAACAAAGCCTCTTTGAGAACCTTTACCGCTCCAATATATCTGATGGCAAGTGTGCCTACAACACAAGCCATATTGAGCTTCCTGTGGGACTAGTCGATCTGTGTAAATTTTCCCTATAATATTTAATTATTTATGATGTTTGACGACCGGGCTGGCCTAGTGGGTACTTGCATTGAGAAATATAAGCAAAGAAAGAGTGATTAATAGAATCAGGCGTTACTTTGCGGAAATCCATGCTAATTAAAACAAGAAATATTACTTTGCTAATCCGCGAGAAAATAACGTGTTAGTCAATCAGTGCTAACCCGTTATACTTACTTGCGTATTTAAATACGCAAAGTAATATTTCTTGTTTTAAAGAAAGAGTGGTAATAAGTACATCAGATCTCTTACTTGTTTTGGCAATCCATTATTCGTTAGTCACGACACTTGTGACATCTAGTGTCAAGTAGCGGTACTGATAAATTCACTACTTGAAGTTAGATGTCGACTACGAAATAACTCGCGTTCTGGTAAGAGAACTGATGTATGGAGTGAGCACTCTTTCTTTACTTATATTTCTCTATGGTTGTGATAGAGCTATACCAACCTCAATGATATGTTCAGCAGCAACCACCTTATCATCTTCAGCCTGCGTTGCAACCAAACACACATACTTCACATCCTTAGAAACATCTTCCTTAGTCACATTAGTAAAATACAGATCACCCTCAGGCGATTCCAGCAGCCTCTTCTCCATAATATCTACGTATTTGCCATCCTTGCCTTGCCTGTACCATTCAATGACCGGTTTAGGGTAAGCTTTGGTTACTGAGCATTCCATTTTGAAAGGCTTGCCTTCTTCAGGGGTATGCTTCTGAAGGGTATGCTTCGGGATTTCTACGAAGGTTTTCTTGACGCTGATCGCTCTTGAACTAGCAACGCCTTCGGTGGATGTGGCTAGGCATTGATACACGCCCTCGTCAGAGTCTTTGGGGTTGTTAAAGATGAGAGTCCCTTCGCCGGCGCGCATTTTGATGTCTTGGGATTTTTCGTTGACGGGGAAGGGTTTGCCGTTTTTCGTCCAGGTGTAGCTGTTGGAAATTGTTGAATTTAGAAATCTAGCTTGTACTATGACATAACATAATAGATATTTGTATACTCAGTCAAACTCAGTCATTCATTAAGCCAAGGGAAGTTTTGCCTGGGGTAATAAATAAATAAATAAAATAAAATTATTTTATTTCAGTAAGGGTTCATATACATCTTACAGTTAAAACTACAAATAAAAAAAAAAAAAAAAAAATTAAAAAAAAAAACACAATTACAAATTATACCACACATAAATACTATTCTTATACACACATTATTTATATTACACCATTTACACATAACTGACACAAAAATACCCATTAATAATCAATATCATACATAACATTTTTATTAAGTTGGATCATGCAACAATGATTCATATATGCGCAGTCGAACCTGCTCGCAATCATTGTCAGAATACTGTTGGAGCTGCCCCTCACCCTGCGCACCAGGGATGCGCAGCGCTTCCGCATGGTGGCATGGAAGCAGTCTACCCTGGCTGTAGCAAACATCCCTGACGCGCTGCAGTATCGGGGCAACCTCATCAGCACTCTGAACGCATCGTTATATTGGATTCGCAGAGCATTGTACTGTTTCTGGGTATAATCACTCCACAGGCTGCTGGTATAAAAGGCTGTACAGTAGGCCCTAAACAGGGTGACCTTGACTTCAGCGGAACAATGTAAAAACCTGCGGGCGATCATATTAGCCCGTACAGACAATGCTCTGCGCTCCCGCTCGATGTCTGCTCGATGTAATAGTCGTGTAAAAAATCTAAGCTATATATATCAGCTCAGTTTTTTTTTATACTACGTCGGTGGCAAACAAGCACACGGCCCGCCTGATGGTAAGCAGTCTCCGTAGCCTATGTACGCCTGCAACTCCAGAGGAGTTACATGCGCGTTGCCGACCCTCAGTTGGTGGAGCGTTAGTTAGATACGATGAATATTTAACTTTTCCCAAAAAAAAAAGGTATTTTACAGTACATATGGGGCTACTTTATAGCACTAGTGCGAGAAGTAGCATATTACGTTAGTATGTCGAACATTTAAAGGGCCATATGTACTGTAAAACGTTGTACGATACATGTGCCAATAGGTAATTCGCAACTCGTGTCGATTTAAAACACTCCCTTCGGTCGTGTTTTAATTTATCGCCACTCGTTTCGAATTTCCTATTTTTCGCACTTGTATCGTAATGTACTATTATGTAAGTAGGTCTAGTTGGTTTTTCACTTGTTATGAATAAATTTACACTAAGTAGGTACAAGATTCTTACGAAAAACATTTTTGATTAAAGCTTTAATAATCAATAACCCATATTATTATATAATGTTTCGTTTCACAAATACAAAACTAACAAATAAAAAAACCGGCCAAGTGCATGTCAGGCCATGCACACCGTAGTTACTCTTCCCTCACAATAAGCTAAACTTGACCTTAAAGTATAGTAGATTGTTAACCAAGGGATGAAACGGTACCTTTCACCCGAGTTAAACAAATAGGCATATTTGCATAATAACTTTAACAACCCATTTAATAACGTGCAGGGGAGGTACCCTAAAAAAAAAGAAAGCGAAACATAGATATTTATAAATTAGAGATAGTTAAGTTAGGAAGTAGAAAGTATGTGAGGTGGAATGTTTGGGCAATGGCGTGATCTTTATTGTTTAGTTTCTATTGTAAATCGAGCTGCGATCAATGCTATGGAGGCCACATAAGGATTCGTTCCAGTTCGTTTCATTTCAATGATCGATTCATTTGAAATTGGACTATGAAATCGAAAATATATACTTAATAGAAGATAATAGTCAATTGGTTAGTCAAGTCGCGTTTATTTCAATGGTTCAGCCGCGGTACATTTTTACTTGAAAATGCTGCTACCTAAGATATGTCACCCTAATAAGGCGTTGAAGCGTTAAGGGAAGGAATGGAAAAGATCGCACGCATCTGGTAAGCCTCCGTAACTCAGTTAAAACTATCCATTTTAAGCCAAAAGTGCCTTACATCATTTTGGAAAACAGATGATGACTTTTAAAACTGATGTATCGATTTAACGAAAAAAAAAACGCATCGAAATTGGTCCATCCGTTAGAGAGCTACGATGCCACAGACAAACATTGGCGTCAAACATAAAACTCCCCTCTTTTTGCGATGGTGGTTAAAAAAGACTTACACAACTTTGTCGTTGGGCGTGGTGGTAGCGCAGGGGATGGTGAAGGGGTGAGCTTTGGCGGACGACACCCGGAAGGTGACTTCACGAGGAGGCTCCTTGAGAACCGGCAGGTTGATGTCCACGGGCTGAGCGGCGCCTGGATTCAAAATAAATAAATACATATTATGAGACAAATTTATAAAAATCTATCCTACTCCTACAGTAAGTGAGGTGGGTACTGGATGACGGTACATGTCAAACGATATATATGACGATATACCTACATCAGGAATTTTTCTGATAATGTGTTCATCCTCATAACAGATGAGCCTAAACGGTCGCGCACTGTGCGGTTTAAGAGAAGTATCGCCCCGCGGACGCTCCGGCTGCAGAATGAGCTCCTGCAGAGGTTACAGTATGGGATTTAAAAAAAGGAGTGTACATGATTTTAAAGGGTCGGCAACGCGTATGTAACACCTCTGGAGTTGCGGGCGTCCATAGGCTACAGTGACTGCCTACCATCAGGCGTATATGCATATGCTTGTTTGCCACCGACGTGGTATAAAAAAAAACTTATTTTTTAAGTAAAAAAATAAATAAATGAAACTTACACAAAGCGGCGCTCGCAGCGAAAAGGATAAATACTTTTACAGCCATGATTATCGTAAACCTAGAAATATATAAAATATTAGCAAAATATAATTTATTCATAGCCTGCCAATGTCCTCTTGAAAATAAGACCAAATTAAATTAAATAAAAAATAGAACATCTTGCAATAGAAACCTTTCACATATAGACTTATAATTAAAAAAAAATATGATTAAAAACTGAACGCACCCGTGTACACTTTGGCGGGAACACGACAACTGCAGCAATGGCCGACACAGCGTCTATTTATACTGCACAATATTTACAGGCGCTTTCCTCGTTCATCACTGCACTGTCGTCAGCCGCACTCTGAATAATATTGTGATACATACAATACACATAGGTAGATACCCCAGGTAAAGAACCGGGAGACAACAACAGAGTTTATCGCGTGATAAACAATGCCTATAAAAATATCGGTACAGTCGCCAACAGATAGCTAAAGTTTGAGCAAACTAAGTTTGCAGTGATTTTGATAGCCCAGACGGTGAAAGTGTTATTTAAACATCATAATTTCATAGAAGTTTGACGTTTAAAATAACACTTGCATCGTCTGGGATATCAAAATCGTTGCCGACTTAGCTTGATCTAACGCTATATCGGAACGGTCAAGGTGCTCAAATATATCTCAATATACGCTCAAACGGTATACACTTTATAAAAGAAAGTCCCCCGCCGCGTCTGTCTGTGTTGTCTGTTCGCGATAAACTCAAAAACTACTGAACGGATTTTCATACGGTTTTGACCTGTCAATAGAGGGATTATTATGAAAGGTTTAGTTTAGGTATATAATTTGTTAAGGTTTTGTGTAACCCGTGCGAAGCTGGGGCGGGTCGCTAGTTCATTGCGATATTTGTGAACTCCTTGGCCGCTATATACTTATTACATATGTATCGAATAGCGGCTGTACAGCTTAAAACTACACTTAGGAGCAAAACTGTCCCAATAGTAGCATATTAGTAGAATGTGGAGAAGTTGATGTCGATCAAGGGGAGGGGCACATGATTAACACATAACAGTACTCTTTGAAATTTTCTACAAACCCGCCTAACATATGATTTACTTGGCATTTACGGTTATTTTGTAATTTCGAATCCAAAAGTAGAAATAAACACATTTTTATTTTTTCCAATATTTCTAGTTCCTCCTATGAAAACTCCAAATAGAGAACCATATATAATTAAGAAATTCTGCCACTATAAAATCATCATGAAATTGTTTTAATGGGGCATATTTTTGAAGTTACTTTTAGATATGTTGAGATGGTTTGGACACGTGGAAAGAATGAGTGAAAGGTTAACAAAGAGAGTGTATAAGGGAGAAGTAGAAGAGGGAGCTGGAAGGGGTAGACCTCGGCGGACTTTCTCTGATCAAATCGGGGAAATCCTGAAGAAAGGCCAGGTCAAGAGCACCCTAAACCGACGAGCGTGTATGAGGAATGTCATGAAAGTGAAGGAAGCGAAAGAGGTATGTCAGGATCGTAGCAAGTGGAAATCCGTGGTCTCTGCCTACCCCTCCGGGAAATAGGCGTGATTATATGTATGTATGTATGTACTTTTAGGTGCCTTATAGTTCGGTGCAAAAGTGTACCATTAAAAACAGCCATAGAAAGTGTCTGTGAATTCAATGTTAAAGACGACTGTTATTCTGCCATAACTAGAAAACTATGTTCACGATTTAAACAGTTGATACCTCATTTTAGAGAGGCTAAATTTCTTAATTAGGTATGTATGGTTTCCTATTTGGAGTTTTCATAGGAGGAACTAGAAATATTGGAAAAAATAAAAATGTGTTTTTGCTACTGTTCGATTCGAAATTACAAAATAACCGTAAATGCCAAGTACATCATATGTTAGGCCTATTTGTAAGAAATTTCAAGGAGTACTGTTATGTATTAACCGTGTACCCCTCCTCTTGATCGACATCAACCTTTCCACATTCTCCTAATATGCTATTATTGGGACAGGTTTGCTCCTAAGTGTATATCGAGATAATTATAATATGAGTAGTATGTTATAGTTTTGTATCGGAAAATATAACTTTTCCTTATTATGACTGTTAGTGATTGAGAACTGAGCGTGGAAATGTTCTAGTAGGTAAACAAAGTACCTATTTTCCTTATACATTCATAAGTTAGATGGCGCATGAATGGGATGACTATTGGACTACTAAGCAGATGCACGTGCTGATATTCATTTTTTTTTGTCAGTATACGTACTGACATTGACTACTAAGTTTTGCCATAGTGAAATATAAGTAAAGAAAGAGTGGTACTTCCATACATCGGGTTTTCTTATCGCTACTTGACACCTGTACTGTACCCCTAGTGTAAATAAATTCGATTTCGAAACGTGACGTACGCGTTTGCGTTTAGTCTCATTTTGTATTGGATTTAGAAAGAGCGCGCCAAGCGGGACGTTTTGGAAACTCAAAATCCTATACAAAATGAGACTTAACGCAAACGCGTTCGTCACGTTATAATGTCGATCAAATTTACACTAGGGGTACAGTACCCCTAGTGTAAGTTTTATCGACATCACATTTTACCACTTTGGAAGTATCTCTCGCGCAAACTATTCTGTTTAGAAAAAATTATATTGGAAACCTCAATATCATTTTTGAAGACCTATCCTAGCCTACACGTATGGGTTTGATGAAAACATTTTTTTTTTTAATTTTATGACCTATTTAAAAAAAACTACTTACTAGATCTCGTTCAAACCAATTTTCGGTGGAAGTTTACATGTTAATGTACACCATATATATTTTTTTAGGTTTATCATTCTCTTATCTTAGAAGTTATTATTATAATAGCTATTATTATAAATTATGAAGTTACAGGGGGGGGGGGGGACACATTTTACCACTTTGGAAGTGTCTCTCGCGCAAACTATTCAGTTTAGAAAAAAATGATATTAGAAACCTCAAAATCATTTTTGAAGACCTATCCATAGATACCCCACACGTATGGGTTTGATGAAAAAAGATTTTTTGAGTTTCAGTTCTAAGTATGGGGAACCCCCAAAATTTATTGTTTTTTTTCTATTTTTGTGTAAAAATCTTAATGCGGTTCATAGAATACATCTACTTACCAAGTTTGAACAGTTTCTTATAGTTTCGGAAAAAAGTGGCTGTGACATAAACGGACAGACAGACGGACATGACTAATCTATAAGGGTTCCGTTTTTTGCCATTTGGCTACGGAACCCGAAAAATCGGGCAATTGATCAGGACACTAGCGACTCAAGAATCACTCTCTATAGATAGGTGAAAACCGCATGAAAATCCGTTCAGTAGTTTTTGACTTTATCGCGAACATACAGACAGACAGACGCGGTAGGGGACTTTGTTTTATAAAATGTATACTAAACACTGTAAAGATTGTTGACACGGTTAAATCTCGTTATCGATACCGTTGAAGCCTAATTACCATAAAGCCTCATTAGTAGGCGGTTCATTGCGCCAGGGGATTACCTGGGAAGATGGCTCGTAAGCCCAGTCACACACAGAATGTATGAAAAATAATAATGCGTTTACCGCGTAAAACAATATCATCGACATTAGCAATAGGATACGCGGCCGGCAACCCCGTTTCTCGCCGAGATTTGTATAGTGCTTTTCTCAAACTTGCAATGAAATAATAATAAAAAAATAGGATTATGATGATGATGATTTTTTCATGTCCTGTTGCAAAGGGGAACGAAAATTTGATTATTTTTGTGCTACGACGCAGGGTTTAGGAGATACAGCCCTATAAAGATTTCTGCATGACTGAAAAAAAAACTTGTTAGGGCTGTATCTCCTAAACCGTGCGTCGTAACGCAAAAATAATCAAATTTTCGTTCCCCTTTGAAACCCGGAAATAATATTTAACAAACACAAAAAAGAAAAAAAAAGAAAAACGACAAAAAATAACA
Source organism: Cydia pomonella (assembly GCF_033807575.1). NCBI lineage: Eukaryota > Metazoa > Arthropoda > Insecta > Lepidoptera > Tortricidae > Cydia > Cydia pomonella. Next base: position 4,311,670 of record NC_084727.1, read on the forward strand.
AAAGAGCATTATGGCAGAATTATGCTTATAGATTTTTTGAGGTTGAATGCCAAGACGTGCCATAATTTGACGTTTAAAAACAAAAGAAGGTTGCCTTACAGGCCTAGGTGTGTAAGGCTGTATAACATTCCTTTACATCCTTTACTTCATCTTCACTCATCGCACCTGATATGTAGTATTTCCGGACCTAATTTTAAGTAAGTCAACAATTCATTACAAGTTTGAAAAAAGGTCATTAACTCATTAGATAGTCATTAGATTATCTAATGTAAAATGACATTTTTCCTACATTCCGTTGATCGTATTGCGCAGACAAACTGTCTGGCTTAGTGGGTAGTGACCCTGCCTATGAATCCGATGGTACTGGGTTCGAATCCCAGGCCGCGTAGCCAGCGTGCCAATCGTTAACGACCCGTAGCGTATCGTAGTCATCTCTCTTTATCACTCTTCCATATTAGTGCGACAGTGACAGTTGCGCTTCGTTCGCTACGGGGTTTACGATTAGCACATTGGCTACGCGTGCAGTAAGGGCATTTGTTTGTGTAATGAGCACAGATATTTATTCCTGAGTCTTGGGTGTTTTCTATGTACCTATTTATCTTATACATTTAAACGAGCACACATATATTTCGGGGATCTCGAAAACGGCTCTAACGATTTCGATGAAATTTGCTATATCAGGGGCATGATGAAATTTGCAAAAATTGATTTAGCTCTAGGAAAACGCGCATTTTGGAGTATAATATGTTTTCCGAGCATCAGGATATTGTATTTGGATATATTATATATATGGTTGTCTGGGTGCCCACAACACAAGCCTTCTTGAGCTTACTGTGGAACTTAGTCAATCTGTGTAAGAATGCACTTTAATATTTATTTATTCTCTTTACTTATTTATTACCGGTTGAAATATACCTAACCTTCATACCTTTATTTTTCGGTTATGTAGTCCCTGATTTTCACACTTCCAAGCCTCACTAACAATCTCAAGACCACTTAGCGATACTAAATGGTGAACACATACCTAGTGCGACTGCGTTCTAACTTTTTACCCCTTTCCCGGGCATAGTACGATTTATCGACCACATACGCTCAAATAGATTTCAACGTTAGCATTCCAATTTAAGGTTCAAATTAGATTGCACATTCGGGAAGTGTGACTTACCTTCGTGGAATATTTTGGATTTTTTGGAACAACAATTGCAAACATGGCCAGACTATTTAATTGGTAGCTTGTTTTTATTACCTACAGTCTACAGTAAACTAAAAGTACTGAGGGCCTACCGCGAACTACGTCCGACGTGTTGCCTCTCTGTCACACTTGTAAATTCGTACGTAAGCGTGACATAGGCAACACGTCGAACGTGGTTCGCGGTAGGCCCTCTGATATGTACTAGCAAATAATTTTCCTTGTACATTTGCATCAGCGATCGCTGATTTGCATATGTTCGTGCAGATGAGGGTGCTGGGTGAAGTCCCGCTGACATGGCAAAGAGCATACAAGATGGGCCCGAAAATTTTTACTACGTATTTTTAACTTTTTTGACGACCGACGGGTAGAGGTACCTTACGGCGGTCGGCGCTTACGCTCCAATACCAATGCGGTGCTCCGCGTCGTAAGCCGTACGGTACCTTTTGCAAGTCATATTTTTGATTTTTGGTGCGGTGGTGGCCGAGTGGATATGACGTCCGACTTTCAATCCGGAGGTCGTGGATTCAAATCCTGGCTCGTACCAATATCATCTGATATTTACCACTAGCTTTTCGGTGAAGGAAAACATCGTGAGGAAACCTGCATACATCTGCGAAGAAGTTCAAAGGTGTATGTGAAGTTCCCAATCCGCATTGGGCTAGCGTGGGGACTATAGCCCGAGCCCTCTCGCGCATGAGAGGAGGCCTGTGCCCAGCAGTGGGACGTATATAGGCTAAATTATTATATTATTATTATAATAGGTATTACATTAGTATTACTTATTAATCACAAATACGTATTCATGCAGTGGAATAAATCCTATCCGTCCGTATACCATGTAAACGTGAGTTTACAAAAACATCCCTTTTAATATTAAGAGGTAACATAACTTATATCCCTCTGAGCTTTGATCTATCTATCTATTATTGCAGCTACGTGTCTCAGTCGGAAAACCTTGAAGTAATTGTTTTTTTATTAGGTAAGTATATTACTTTCTTGAGTCATGCTCATGCATATATAAGAATATTGTCTTCTTGTGAGTTGCCGGGTTTCCCTGTAGGTAAATGAAGACGCTGGTTACATAAATAAATAAATATTATAGGACATTATTACACAAATTGACTAAGTCCCACAGTAAGTTGTGGGACATAAGGCTTGTGTTGAGGGTACTTAGACAACGATATATATATAATATATAAATATTTATAAATACTTAAATACATAGAAAACATCCATGACTCAGGAACAAATATCCATGTTCATCACACGAATAAATGCCCTTACCAGGATTTGAACCCGGCACCATCAGCTTCGTAGGCAGGGTCACAACCCACTAGACCAAACCGGTCGTCGAAACATTACTTTAGATTATAGTTTTTTCATTTCTCAAGCTCTGAAAGTTGGTTGTTGTTGTTAAAAAGTGTGCAGAAAACGGCACGTTTCTGCACTAGAGCATTTCACTTTTCCAGTACGATTTTTTTAAATATTACGATATATAATTAAAATTTGATATTAAATGGCCCTTTCTAGTAAAATTTTCATTCTGATAACTAACTCCCTTTTATCTAAATAGTTAATTAAAAGTAGGTAAAGATTAAAGAAATACTATAAAAGTTTATACTTAGACATGATTGTTTAATTTTTATACCACGACGGTGGCAAACAAGCATACGGCCCGCCTGATGGTAAGCAGTCACCGTAGCCTATGGATGCCTGCAACACCAGATGTATTACATGCGCGTTGCCGACCCTTTAAAAACATTTTACTTTTCTTGTATTCGAACTGAAAAATAGTGTTTAACTCGGGTGAAAGGCACTATTTCAGTCTCGGACTATTGGCGCGCTCGAACACAGTGAGAACTACAATACAATATAAATACTCTTTATTACACACCTCAATAAAAAACAATACAGAAAGATAACACATCAGAAGTAGAGATACTAGAGATAGACAACAGGCACTATACCTAACTTCCTCGACTGTAATGAGTGCCTTTCGTCCCTGTTTAACAATCTACTATTCAAATTGCGGGGATCTTTCTCTTTTACTCTCACTAAGACGTAATTAGTGTGACGGAGAAAAATGCCCCCAATTGACGAACTGACTGGAAACGGATTTTAAGAAGTCGTAGCGATATTTACGGCTGCCATAATTTTGATTAGTAATCTTGGGGCCTTTCTCTGGGGCACTTCAGTGATTCGAATCGCTCGAAATACAAAAGCTAAACAAATATGTTTTTTTTTTTTCTAAATATGAGCAATATTATGCTTGAGGAAACTCACAATTCAGCGATTACTTTTTTATTTTTGAAACAAAAAATAATAAAATTAATAAACGTGATAGAGTGTCTCTGACTGTACTTTTCTTACCACAGGCAACTAATTAATAGGTACTCATCGAGACAATTCTAAAAACCAATTGAAAATTTTATAGCAACTTTTCGTGCTGTTCGGTTGTGGAATGCTTTGCCAGACATTAGACGTGCTAAATCCCTTCCCGTTTTCAAAAATCTTTTGAAAACTCATTACCTTTCGCTGATTTAACTTGCTTTTATTTATGGTTGTATAATACTTTATATATATATAAAGTATTATACATATATACAGGGTGATTCATGAGACGTGAGCAGGACTAAGCCTACACAATCAGTAAATGTTAATGAATCGTTCACCATCATATTTAAGTAAAACAATCACGCTTTTTATCTGTTATTTAACTTTTTGTTACGGACAAATTTGATTATCTACAATCATGGACACCCTACAACACTTAATTGACAAAAATAAAACCTCTTTAACCGTTATGACAGCACTTTGATTATGAAGAAAATAAAATGTCACACTTGAGTGAGATACGATTTTACAAAAGTAACCACACTCCGATGACATTCAATTTGCCACTTATTATGGATAAAACAAAGAGGGTGACCATAAATATCGTAAATAAAATAAAACTCTTTTTTTTTAACAGTTAAAATTAAATTAACGTTAATATCACAAATACTGGTACGAAACAGTTGCTGATAATTTACTGAATATGCAGGCTTGATCCTGCTCACGTCTCCTGAATCATCCTGTATATAAAGGATATATATATATATATATATATATATATATATGGATTGCTGACACTTTGAAGATCGCCGAGCACAGTTTGATATAATGTTTCTTTACAAAATCATTAACAACTTTATTGACTCCCCCTCACTTCTTGGTAGGTTATTATTTAAGATACCTCAACGCACTGCACGCCGCAAGAAATTATTTGCTATCCCTTTCGCTCGTACAAAATATAGCTCAAATTCTTACTTCAACCGTTGTCTCAATTATTACAATATAAATGTATCCCACATTGATCTTTTTTCGTATAAAACCTGTGAAAGTTTTAAGAAACAAATTATTACTTAAGATCGAAATTATAAACATTAAAAAACTGTTTATTTAAGTAGGTAACATTAATAAAAGTAGTTATACTTACACCTTTGTAATAACCTCTGCATATTAGTACTTATAACATTGTAGGTATTAACTTATGTATATAATATTCTTGTGTACCCCGTGTGGATGTAGGTATGTACGAGTATCAACGAGCCTGCCCGTGCATACATATACATGGATGAATGAATACAAATTCACTCAAGTTACTGATAACTTTATTGTTACTTACTGATAACTTTGTTTTCCGCTTACTGCTCCTAGACTAGCTACTTTAGATTAAAACATATTATTATTAAGGTAGGGCACTCAAGGTCTATTAACACATTGCTTATTTTTACATTATTTTTTGTATAAGACTGTTTGTTGCCTGAATAAAAAAAAAAAAAGTATACACCGTGTTTTTTTTTATTTCCGTTAATTTCAAGGGTGCATCCCTGAGCTTAAATTAAGTAAGTTTCTCAAAGATACCGGTATTCTAATTAACTCCATTTCGGAGATAATCAATAATTAATTTTTATCTTATAAAGCCCTTACGAGCGTGTACACTTGCCTTAGAGCCTGTTTACATTTTGATTAGTGTTTCGTACCAGTTCATACATTTGCTACTAAACGTAAGTACTATCTCGGACGATCGATGTTCGAAATGACATTGATATGCCACAGTTTTCAATTGTTTAGTTGAGTTAAATTTAATATCCGTGTTATAACCACGCTATATGCAACATTTAATTACTTTTTATAAATATAAAAATAATTAACAAATAACAAAAAGATTTTTTTTTCACAAAATTAACTATGCCATTTAGTTTCCTTAAGCGTAGGTACTTACCGATACCCCGAAGTAAACGGAATTAAATAAAAACACGGTGTATATGTATTTATTTTATTAGTATGTATTATATTGTTTGCGTCTTTATTTTGTTGAATTATATGTATATCGGCACTACCCGTTCAATGTTGTAAGTTCATAGTTTCCTGCTACCCAAAGGTTGTCTGGAAGAGATCGCTTCTTAAGCGATAAAACCGCCTGTTGTTACCTAACTTTTAACCCTTTTCCGGGCCGCACCAATCTGCAAGGTTTTTCCAAAAAATCCAAATATATTCCAATTAATCCAGCTTTGATGATTCATTTGAAGACAAGTAACATTTCCTGAAAGTGTAATCTAATTTAAACCTTAAATCGGAATTCTAAAGTTGAAATTCTAATGGCGCGTATGTGGTCGATAAATCGTACTATGCCTGGAAAAGGGTTAAGTGTTTTTTCATTTCCTGTCTATTTTTAACTGTATGGTGCACAATAAAGAATATTTACTTACTTACTTAAAATCCCAAACGCAACTGGGTTACGTTGTTTCATCACAGAGTTCCTATTGCCAGTATTGCCACCTCCTGTCTCCATCATCAGATCAGCTTGATGACACACGATCGAAGTGCCAATATAGTGTGTGCATATTAGGGTAGTGTATACATATTTTTGGAACTTTGTCCGTATCGATATTTTCAGACGTGACCGTAATCTTGCATTGTCACTCAACTTACATTATGTATGCAAATTATTAGCTCATTCGGAAATCGGGAAGTGGGTCAAATTTTGCCTCCAAAATTTGACCTACACAAACGAACAAACTTACATACTTATACTAATGAGGCAAGTTAAATAAACGCTTTTAAAAATAGCATCAGTGAAAAGAAAGATGAAACAATGCATCGACCTTGACGATCTAGATTGTAGATTGAGGAGAGGTTTACATTATTACTATTTTTTATTGAATAAATAATTTACACAATAATTTATTATTGTCTAGTCGTGCGCTTGAGTAACTAGCCAATTACCGTCCTCCGATTCTTTCTCATAGCTAGAACGCAGCACGCAAACGTTATCAACGCCCGTTTCTTTTTTAACAGTCGCTAAATTTTTAGGGATGAGACCCGCCGTCAGGAGAGGAAGTAAAATACTGGCGTTTCTTAAAGCAGTAACCAAAGGACCAAGATATAGGGCCAGGGTCACAGGATTCACTTTAGTCGCTCTATTATAGCCCGGACGGTTATCAGGGGTTATAGGTTCGGCCTTGCGAGGATTCGGGTTCGCAACATGAGGGGACATTGGAAACTGATGATGCCTGTATGGATTATTGTAGTGCGTTGGCCAGGCCCATCCAGGTGGCAATGGAGTGTTTTGATGCTGTGGGAAATTGCTCCTCCCAGCCATAACATTATCATCCGTTGTAGAGGCATTCAGTTGATACTCAATATCTCGACAGCGGAGAAGCCGATTTCTCTCACGAACGCGTTGCATTAAATCCATAAGAGACAGTTCCTCTTCGTCATTGATATCTGGCACGGCGTTCAGCGTAATTAGATCATTCAAGTTAGGCTTTTTGCAGTCCTCTCTTTCGAAGTAATTCTTAATGTAGTTTGGAGTCGCTTGCTTGTCTTGGAAATGCATAAAAGGCTCGCTCTCAGGGTCATCTCCAATCTGAAAGTCTGAATGCTTGGCAAATTCTTCACAATCGGAACTAGAAATGTTCATTACAGCCGGACCTGAGGTTTGTGGCGATTTAATGATATCGGGATCAGCCTCAACTAGCGGTACTTCTTCAATGGTTTCTAATTTCTGTGCAAGCTTTTCTTCTTCTACATTCCTTGTTGTTGCATTTAGCGTAGTTGATGCTAATTGTTCTTCCGGACTTTTTTCTTCTATCATAACAAAGCCAGATTTTTTGACCGTCGGTGAAGTGAACGCTTGCAATTCGGAATATGTACGTAGTATCGCATCTACGTGTCGTCTATTTGTGCCTTCATCGTTCGAAACATCACATTTCTTCTCTTTATTTTTATCGGTTTTTGTGCCGTCGTTTTTGTTATGGTCACACAAGCAACACGTTGTAAAGAAGTTGCCATTTTTCGCGAAGGCATTGAAGAGTTCATATTCTATGGTAAACCATGCTTTCCACAGCTCGCCGTACCGAACTATAATAACATAAATATGTCATCAATATCAAATATTGGAATTGAAATAAAATCGTTTAGGTATGGTTTTTAAATATATTTTTAAATTTCAAGCCATTCTAACAAAAAAATGCGACTTCAGTTTTAGTTACAAGAAAATCCTGTGCAATGTGAATAATGGATGAACTCACATCTAACAAACGCATGGCATGGCAAAAATATAAACTGCTGCAGATCCAAATATTCATATTATTAAGACACCTATCAACTGTCAACTATTGCTGTAGGTATTTGTACCTATCATAGGATCATAGCCTTAGGTTGCGATTCCACCAGAGATGTGCGAGGACGCGTAGCGAGGGATGTATTTGTTAAGGACCAATAAAATCACTCTCATCACTCAGCGCAGCTCTAGTGGACAATATTCTATTGGTTCTTAACACAGTCTTCGCTACGACGCATCCTCGCATATCTCTGGTGGAAACGCAGCTTCGTGCAAGGCGGTGCTTTAACCGCGCAATACTTCGATACCTGTTAGCGACGCGACCAGAAACTTAGATGACGCTAAGATTAGTTAAGTTTAAATACGATTAAGGCTGTATTCGAAATAAAGATTTTATCCGTTAGGTAGGGCAAGCAGAAAATTAGATTGTTATTAGACATAAGAGTTATGTAATCGTTCGTTATATCAGGTGTTATTCGATATTTAGGTCACGCAAACCCTAAATCCCAATTCCTTATTCGAAGAGCGAGATGAACGAAGGAATAAGAAAATAAAGAAAACTTATTCATTGGTTCATAATTATAGCCAATCACACGCAAATAAAGACAAGGAAAGGTAAAAAACAGCGAGACAGAAAATCTCGATCGTGATTGGTCAGTCAATTTCCCGTACAGAATTCGATTACGCTCAGTTGTACTATGAAACGCACATATTTAGGTTATTATCGCAGTAATTACTTCAATTAGACTACTGAATGTTACGTATAATCGTAGAGCGTGAATTGCTTAACACCCTAATATAGGTCATATTATCGTAATCCTAGCTATTAGATAATAGCATGCTGTAAACCGTCGAGAAACGGGCTATTGTTCCGAGCGCGGGCGAACAATAGGCTTTGTATTCATGAAGTAAGCGAGTCGGACAGGTGTTATTGTTTTGTTTCACTGACCTAGTAACCGAGTTAGCGTGTTATGCAATATTTAAGTCAATAATTAGATATTTGTGAGAATTATAGTTATGTAAACGATAACGAGATAACACGATTTAACCCGAACAAAGCCGAATCAAGTAACCGACCAATCAGAGGGCTTGATTCAGAACGAATCGAAACGCGTCTTATCTCCTTATCGTAAGGGTGTTCCTTTTCTACGAAATTCGTATATAAGCGAGGAAGGAACGGAGTGAAATCGTAGTCAGTCGTCGAGTGATCCAGCAACAAGAAGCCTCAAGAAAACCAAGAAGAAGAAACCAACCGGAAGAGAACCAGAAGCGGTTCAATCGCGTAGTAGGGATTGTAGGAGTATTTTTATACCTTTGTATCGCGTGTAATAAAAGTCAGTTTGTGCGAAACAGTAGTTTATTTAGCTATCTCCTCGCGCATCGTATTCGCTCCTCTTCACGCGGCGACGTAGAGGGCCGTGGTCACGGTCTTGGCAGTAGGAGTGGTGGCGACAGCCCGGTGCCTTCTCCATTGAGCTATCGTCGGCAGATATAGCGCCGCGGGCTGCTATATTTTCCTGGTCCTTCGAACCGGATTAACTGTCAGCCCATCAAGACCGTCGAGATCAGCTTCTACTCTGCGTGAAGAACCCTATCGTGCGACATCGTCAAGATGCCGATAATTCGGACCAAGAAGGCTACGTCGGTACAGAGCGACGAAGACAGGCAGCGTTTCCTAGAAGAAGGCGCGGCGGCGGCCCAACATCGTGAGGTTGCCCGCGAACACGCTGAGAGGACTGAGGACGCCGACGCGGAGCGCCCTCCCCTCCCCCCTGGCGAGTCGGCCGACGCGGCAGCGGTCACCCATCGAGCTGCTAGTGCGGAACCGTTAGGCGCAGCGGCTACATTATCGATCGACGACGTCTACCAGAGACCACCGAGGTCTCCCTCGCAAGATACGATGTTGCTATGGCGGAGGGACCTGAACAAACGCCTGCGACGTCTTGCGAGACCTACACCGATCCCGTTACGTCATTCGAAGACAGTGGTTAAAGACGTTACCACATCGCAACGACCGAAGGATACTCCAAAGGAGGCGAGCACTCCGGGTAGGCACACCCGTGCGCAGTCCGTGTGCTCACAAGCGAGTACCGTCATCGAGGCCAGACTCTCGCAAGCCGAGCTGGAGGCGAGCGAGCGGCTAGCGGAGATACAGAAGAAGGAGCTGCAGTTAGAAGCCGAGTTAGTGAAGAAGAGGTTGGAAGCCCAGAAGCTGCAAATTCGTGCAGAAGCCAGTGAATCCGACGCGGCATCCGATAGGAGCGAAATCGGACCGCAACACCAGCGCATCCTGACATGGATGGACGAATCGCAGGACAAGACGCTAACCGAGCCCGTCAAGTCCAAGAAGAGGTTAGCCAACGAGCCCCCACCGGATTACGAGACTCCAAGGCGCTCCACGCGGGAAGAGAGGCATATTCGACGTCGCTCACCGAGCCGCGAGGACCGTCGGCGATCGTTATCGCCACCGATCGAGCCCCGTACGCCGCACACGGAGCGTACACAGCTCACTCAGGAAGGAACCGTAGCGGAGTCTATGTTGCAGTTATTCGAGAAGATGCAAATGGCGGCTCGACCGGCACCGAAGGATATCTTCGAACTACCTCACTTCTACGGAGATGTGAGTGAGTGGCGAAGTTTCTACAACACGTACACCGAGACATCGAGAAGATATAAGTTTACCGACTACGAGAACGTCGCTAGACTGCGTATGGCGCTACGCGGGGACGCGAAGACATGTGTGTCACACGTCCTATCGACCGCAACTCGTCCAGATATGATTATACGAATACTGAAAAAGCAATTTGGTCGGAGCGAAGTATTGCTAGACAGAGCAATCGAAGATTTGCGCAAGCTGCCAGCGTTGGGACCTACAGCGAACGATCTCAACAGCTTCGCAATCAAAATTATGAACATAGTGTCCACTATTATGGATATAGATCGGAGACACTACGCCGACAACCCGTTGCTGATTCGCGAAGTAACGGACCGGTTATCGCCCCATATTCGAAGCAGGTGGTGCGACTACGCACGCAATCATCGTGATACCGACGAACCTGAGATCCTGCAACTTGCTGACTTTCTGATGGAGGAAAGTGAACAAGAAATGGCGTTTTGTCATGCCCGCGCAGCCCCGAGGCGTGCGCAGGTACCGTCAGCAGCACCGAACGCGCGCGCGACCGGCACTCGTACGAATACATCCGCGCCGCGTTATCCGATTCCCGCTACCACAACCGGAGGTCGATACGCCACAGCACAGAAGGTGACGTATGCGACGCGTCAAGCCAGTACATCGAAGTCGACGTGCCTGTATTGCGGCGGCAATCATTCAACGCCGGAATGTCGCAAGCTAGCCGCACAGAGCATAGGCGCAAGATGGGAGTGGGCAAAACTCAACCGAATATGCTATAGGTGCATGGACGCGAAGCACCTCAAAATACAGTGCAAGGCGAAAGGGTGCGGTGTGGCAGGCTGTCCGCACGTGCATCATCGTCTGCTCCACGCGGAGACGACGCAGGAGCTCCGTGATAATACCGCGATGGCGATGACTCATGCTACGCAACGAGCGGCCGTAGCGCGAGTTACTACAGCATCGATCGAGCCGACGGCGGCACAAGAGCCGCAATCTACGCAAGTTACGCCACGAGAGGACAACGAACCACGAGTCTACGTGTCATCGACCCCGAACTACAACGTGTTGTTGAAAGTGTTGCCTGTAACGGTAACAGGCCCGCAAGGAACAGCGCATATTTTCGCTTTTATCGACGACGGATCGACATTGTCGATGATCGATCAAGACGTTGCTGATGAGATAGGTGCAGTGGGTCAAGACGAGCCGTTATGTATTCGAGGAATAAGGAATCTCAAGCACACGTCGATAACACAGACTGTTAAGGCCACCGTGAGACCGGCGAAAGGAGGTACCGAACACGAGATTACCGTCAAGACCGTAGATGGCCTAGGAATTAGGTCACAGTCGCTCAATAAGGAGCAACTACTCAAATATAAACATCTGGCGGACTTAGGCGACGAATGCTACGTCGGAACAGGCGTACCACAGATGTTAATCGGAGGTGATTATAGTCACTTGATTACACCGACGGAAATCAGGCAGGGCGGCGAGAACGAGCCGTGCGCTATGAAAACACCACTAGGTTGGGCGTTTTTCGGTAGAATGCCACGCATTATTCGTACGAACGAGCAAACCGTGCTACACTGCCGTATGGGGGATGAAGATCTCAACGAGCAAGTGAAGAAACATTGGTCGATCGAGGCGTTAGGCGTAACGCAAAAGGAGAACGTGAGTCCGAGCGATCAACGAGCCATCGATATATTCAATAAAACCGTGAGAAAAGTTGGAAATCGCTACGAGGTTGGCCAGCTATGGGCGTCAGACGACGTGAAGTTACCACCGAGCTACGCTATGGCGCGTTCAAGATTACATAGCTTGGAAGCGAGAATGCGTCGCGACAAGGACTTCGCGGAGGACTACGAAGCCCAGATTCAGAAGTTGCTGAGAAAAGGATATGCCGAGCGTATTATGGAACCACCGCAAACCGACAAGACTTGGTTTTTGCCGCACTTTAGTGTTTTCAATTTAAATAAAGGCAAAGGAAGAGCCGTATTCGATTGTGCCGCGAAAAGTCAAGGAAATAGTCTGAACGACTATATTTTAGCGGGACCAGACCTGCTAAAAAGCCTGCTGGGTATACTACTGAGGTTTCGCGAATGGAGCTTCGCAGTAGTAGCAGATATACAGGAGATGTTTCTGCAAATCCAGATTCGAGCCGAAGACCAGCAGAGCCAGCTATTCTTGTGGCGAGGTACGAGAAGAGACATGGAGCCGCAAGTCTACAAACTAAACAGAGTTTGTTTCGGAAACGTATCGTCACCGTTTCTCGCGCATTCAGTGCGCAATCGTAACGCAACCGACAACGAGGACAAGTATCCAGAGGCGGTCTACGATATACACAATAATCATTATATGGATGATTATGTGGCGTCCTACAAGACTGAAGACGAGCTACTGAGAGTGTCATCGCAGGTACGAGACTCTCACGCCGATGGAAACTTTCACCTACGAGGCTACGCGAGCAACAGCGAGCGACTGTTAGCGAGCATCGAGCCAGAGCTTCACGCACAAGAACCGACGCATCTAGGCGAGAAGCAACAGACCGTTCTAGGAATGACTTGGGATCCTAGCACCGATACTCTAGGATACAATACGAAGATGCTGCGCGTACCGGACGCAGTAAAGAATCACGAGCGACCACCGACGAAACGAGAGTTACTCAGCGCGATTATGTCAATCTACGACCCGATGGGACTTATCGCTCAATTCGTGATAAGCGCGAAGATAATATTTCAGCGAGTTTGGTCCAAAGGAACGGATTGGGACGCACCGCTACCGCACCAAGAAGCTGAAGACTTTTTTCAGTGGCTGAATGCACTGAAACATGTAGCTACGCTACGCATACCGCGACAGTACGAGACACCGAGAGCTGCTACGAAATATACTCTGCATATTTTCACCGACGCGTCAACGGAAGCATATTGCGCTGCAGCATATTGGCGCATAGAAAACTCAGAGCAAGAGGTTCGAGTAAGTTTAGCAGCGGGCAAAAGCAGAGTTTGTCCACTGAAGGTGCTATCCGTACCGAAATTGGAGCTAACAGCGGCAGTCATCGGAGTACGGTTAGCAGAAACAATTTGCAACGAGCAACGATACGACATCGACGAAGTGATTTATTGGACGGATTCAAGAGTCCTACTAGGATGGATCAAAGACGACGCACGAAATTATAAGCCATTCGTATCACATCGATTAGCCGAGATCACCGAGAAATCGAATCGTCAAGCATGGAGATATGTACCGACCGATCTTAATCCGGCAGACCATGCTACACGAGGCAAGCCTACAAGGAGGATCGACATACAGGATGATTGGTACAGAGGACCGCAGTTTCTCTACCTAGCCGAGGTGGAGTGGCCGAGCCGAGATATCACAGTAAACCGCACCAAAGATCTTCCTGAAAGGAAGCTGAAAGTCAAGTCAGGAATCGTTTTATCGACTACGACATCGAAAATGGAGCCATCAAGCGTATTACCCGATATACGTCGCTTCAGTAACTACGATCGATTGATTAATTCTACAGCCTACGTGCTACTTTTCATCGATAAGCTGAAATCCAAGAATAGGGGACTACAGCTACAAGTGCAACACATTAAGCGAGCAGAGCATATGTGGATACAGAATAGTCAACGGAGAAGCTTTCCAGACGAAATACGTACTCTGCACATCGGACGCGAAATCGACAGGAAATCGAAGCTATATACGCTAGCACCAGAGTTATGCGACGACGGCGTGCTACGTATGAAAACGAGATTGGGCAACGCTCCAGTACTCTACACGTCACTACATCCGATAATACTGGACGGCAGAGACTCATTCACTCGATTGCTGATTCAGAGAGCCCACAGACGATCAGCGCACATACACAACGAAGCCGTGATAAATCAGTTACGTCAAGATTATTGGATTTTGCATCTACGACCGATAGTGAAAGCCGTAGCGAGAGACTGCGCACTTTGCAAGCTACGTCGAGCTTCACCGCGAGCGCAGCCCTTCGGAGACCTACCCCCCGAGCGACTACAGGCTTATCAACGACCGTTTACCTACACCGCGCAAGACTATCTAGGCCCCATGTACGTGACAATAGGCCGGCGAAGAGAAAAACGCTGGGTCTGTTTATACACATGCCTAGTCACCAGAGCCATCCATCTGGAAAGCGTGCATAGTTTGTCGACGGACAGCGCGCTACTCGCCCTACGACGATTCGCTGCGCGACGAGGATGGCCACACACGATGTACAGCGACAACGCGACATGCTTCAAGGCAGCATCAACGGAGCTACGAGAAGCATATAAGCAGTGGCTACCACAGCTACGTGCTTACGGTCTACATCATCGGATGGAATGGAAGTTCATCCCGCCTGGTAATCCCTCTGCAGGCGGAGCTTGGGAACGCATGGTGCGTACCGTGAAGACGGCAATGGCGTACACATTCCATACAAGAGCACCGCGAACAGAAGTCTTCGAAACACTATTAGCAGAAATCGAGAATATCGTTAATAGAAGACCTCTCACACACGTTAACGTCGACCCGCAATCCGAGGAAAGTCTTACACCGGCACACTTTCTACTACTGCACAACGCAAACCTACCTATGATCGGAGTCTACGAAGAAAACGACAAGAAGCAGTGGAAGGCTGCACAGGCGCTCGCAGACCACTTCTGGCGGCGCTGGACGAAAGAGTACTTCCCACTGTTAGCACCACGTAAATCGTCCGACGAGGGAGGACGACAGATCCAGCCGGGAGACGTGGTCATCATCGCTGAACCCAATGGACCTCGCAGCGTATGGCCCAAAGGAGTCGTCGAGGTCGTCTATCCAGGCCCCGATGGACGGGTCCGCTCCGCAGACGTCAGGACGAGGCACGGGACGCTACGCAGGCCGAGCTGCAGACTGGCGGTCATCGCGTCGCAACCCATGCAACAGGAGTCTTCGACTGCGGGGACAAAATGTTAGCGACGCGACCAGAAACTTAGATGACGCTAAGATTAGTTAAGTTTAAATACGATTAAGGCTGTATTCGAAATAAAGATTTTATCCGTTAGGTAGGGCAAGCAGAAAATTAGATTGTTATTAGACATAAGAGTTATGTAATCGTTCGTTATATCAGGTGTTATTCGATATTTAGGTCACGCAAACCCTAAATCCCAATTCCTTATTCGAAGAGCGAGATGAACGAAGGAATAAGAAAATAAAGAAAACTTATTCATTGGTTCATAATTATAGCCAATCACACGCAAATAAAGACAAGGAAAGGTAAAAAACAGCGAGACAGAAAATCTCGATCGTGATTGGTCAGTCAATTTCCCGTACAGAATTCGATTACGCTCAGTTGTACTATGAAACGCACATATTTAGGTTATTATCGCAGTAATTACTTCAATTAGACTACTGAATGTTACGTATAATCGTAGAGCGTGAATTGCTTAACACCCTAATATAGGTCATATTATCGTAATCCTAGCTATTAGATAATAGCATGCTGTAAACCGTCGAGAAACGGGCTATTGTTCCGAGCGCGGGCGAACAATAGGCTTTGTATTCATGAAGTAAGCGAGTCGGACAGGTGTTATTGTTTTGTTTCACTGACCTAGTAACCGAGTTAGCGTGTTATGCAATATTTAAGTCAATAATTAGATATTTGTGAGAATTATAGTTATGTAAACGATAACGAGATAACACGATTTAACCCGAACAAAGCCGAATCAAGTAACCGACCAATCAGAGGGCTTGATTCAGAACGAATCGAAACGCGTCTTATCTCCTTATCGTAAGGGTGTTCCTTTTCTACGAAATTCGTATATAAGCGAGGAAGGAACGGAGTGAAATCGTAGTCAGTCGTCGAGTGATCCAGCAACAAGAAGCCTCAAGAAAACCAAGAAGAAGAAACCAACCGGAAGAGAACCAGAAGCGGTTCAATCGCGTAGTAGGGATTGTAGGAGTATTTTTATACCTTTGTATCGCGTGTAATAAAAGTCAGTTTGTGCGAAACAGTAGTTTATTTAGCTATCTCCTCGCGCATCGTATTCGCTCCTCTTCACGCGGCGACGTAGAGGGCCGTGGTCACGGTCTTGGCAGTAGGAGTGGTGGCGACAGCCCGGTGCCTTCTCCATTGAGCTATCGTCGGCAGATATAGCGCCGCGGGCTGCTATAATACCCATCAATCAATTAAGTCATCGTCGATGATTTGGCCCGTGCAAGTTCAAGTTTTTACCACGTCCAGCGCAATCGTCGCTTTTAGTTTCCCCAACACGTAAAGCCGACAGCATAACTATAGTTACCTGTGTCATACCCTGTAGACCCTGGAGAGTTTTGCCAAGCAATACCATCATCTTTGTTTCGGACATCTGATAGTCTGGAAAGCTCATGATTACTGGCCGAATGGCAAAGAAGATGAGGAAGGCGTTGGCCGGACATAATAACATCAGAGACTAAAGCCACATTCAAGCTAGCATACACCGCACCCAAGAAATAGCGGCTTGGAGAGCACTGGTGAAGAGTATACACAGTCGTCACATCCCTCAGTCATGAGGTTACGACAAAGAAGACCATCTTTGAAGCATTCTCCTGACTCTTTCGTCTCTTTGCCAAAGTTTATTAGGAGACCCTCGGGACTGATTTGTAATCTAACAACATTACGTCTATAAAAAGTTAATTAAGTACCTGATTTATGTCCCGGGGTATTTTGGACGACCAACGGCAGATCGCTGCGGTGCTCCGTGTACGGCTTGTTGATGTGCTTCGGTTTCGTCCATTCCGTCTTGCAAAAACCACGCGTCAGCAGTCTATTGTGCACTGAAAGAGGAAAAAAGATAATTCGGGTGTTCTACTTTGGTGGTTGACTTGAGCACGAAAGCCGACATATACACATTTCTCTTTTCACTCATTTATACCATCGCATCGCTTTTTAGTTTTTCAGCAGTCGCATCACTTTCCTTTATACTACATTAAAATAATTGGTGCATGTGCATTTGTGCAATGTTATTATGTGTATGCCATTTGGGACTCAGGTTATAGTGACCGAGTTTAAGCGCTTCAAAGATGGTTGAACTTAATTAATTCAGTAACTGACGTCAGGGACTTAGACGCAGCAATACTTCTACGCATTGCTGCGTCTGTAATGCATCCTAAGAAGTATAAAAACATCTAGAAAATCATGAAATAGTTTGTAGATATTTTTATCTTTTTCAGTAGTCAGATTAGCTTAAAATTCGAAATGAGGATGGATAAAGGATACCTACAACAATCATAAATACATAGAAAACATAAAGAACGAATAGGACATTCAACCTTTAACGCATAAAGCGGTAAAAAATTTGTAGGAGTCGGTGAAATATCAAAAATACACCAAATTTTCTCTTAAATGACCCATGATTGGTGCCCTCAACAAATGAATGATTTGCCAGTTAATAAATAAATATTACCTGCTAATTACAACCGCCAATTTAGTATATATTTGATATATGATAGGTTCTTTAGTCTGTCTTGAGAAGGTAGTGAATATCTGTTTCCGAGAAACTGAGGCGTTTAGGGAAACCAGGGCAAGGTAGCTCTGGGCAGTTAGGTCGAACTGGACCCGGCTTGGGATACGGACAGCCGTGGTACGGACACTGAAGCTTCCTCTTCTTGTGCTGCACGGGGAAGGGCCATGATGGAACCGGGGTCCAGGGCTCGAAATCTCTTATTCTATTAAGTTTTAACGATGTAATTTCAAACGGGTTATCTTTTGTGACAGGGAAGAGCATATTTCTCGATTCTAGAAAGCCTTTTTTTATTAATTCGATTACAATTCTCAAAAAGCCAGTGCCAGTGTCCAAGAGAGTTAGGTAAGGAGGTATTGTTACAGGATCATCGGCATTAGTAGCCTGACATGGGCATTTAGGCGGTTCAGGGGGACATTTCGGTGGTGGTGGACAAGGACAAGGACATTTTGGCTCTGGAGGGCATTTGGGTGGCTCCGGCGGACATTTAGGTGGGTCAGGTGGACATTTGGGAGGATCCTTAGGAGGTGGACATTTAGGCGGCTCTGGTGGACATTTAGGTGGGTCAGGTGGACATTTAGGTGGCGCCGGTGGGCATTTCGGTTTTGGTGGCGGCGGGCAGGGCTTGATGCATTCAGGTGGAGGTGGGCATTGCGGTCTGTCGCTCGGGGGACACCTTTTCTCCGAATTCAATATTGTCATATTTTCGACTTGTGCTTTTATGTCGTTGAGGTATTGTAAACGATTACGCGCCCGTACGCGCTTAAGGAGCTCAGAAAGTGATAGATTCAAATCCAGACTGAGCTTATTTGCAGCATCATCAATATCGCTAGTTGCGGTCTGCACGCAACTTTGTACTATAGTGCCAGTTTCTCCAGACGTTTTTTTTCGTTTCTTCCGCTTTTACAGCTGTATTTGTGTTTGGCTGTTCAGAGTTTTGCTCCTCCGTGGGTTTTGTTGTTATCTGAGCTTTTTCTAACGTTGGAGTTGTTTGGCAAGTAGCATTGTCATTCATTAGTTTTGTTTCTGTCAAAGGCTCTTTATGTGCCACTTTTTCAGGTTTGATTTCAAACGCCGCTTGAGGTTGCATTTGAATAATTGAATCGATACCTTTGACCGAATTTGTTGTCAGTTTCAACGAAGGTGGTGGTGCTCTGACTTGTTCCAGTATCCTGGCATGTATTATGTTTGTGACGTCATTATGTTGGGGCGATGGAGGATTCATTTGTACAAGTCTATCAAATCTTTCACGGGGTTTTGTTCTGGTATCCGAAGCTGTATGTGCACCAACTTGTTCCATAACTTTGGCATTTATAAAATTTCTTAATTCAGCTTCAGTTTTGGGGCTTGGTACAGGATGTGGTTGTACAACTGTATCAGATTTGTTGTTATTCGTCGCTTTTTTCACGTTCTGAAGTACATCCATCAGCTGCTCCGCAACATTTGGTTTCGCAAAGTTTACGTGAGGCTTTAATTCGTGATTAGGGAGCGATTCAGGATTCACTTGTACAAGATTATCAAGTCTTTCATGGGGCCGTGTTGTATTTTCCGATGGAGTATATGCACGAACCTGTTCCATAACTTTAGCATTTATAAAGTCCCTTAGTTCAACTTCAGTTTTGGGGTTCAGTTCAGGATTTGCTTGTACAATTGTACCAGATTGTTTGTCATTTGTTGCTTTTTCTACTTTCTGAGATAAATTTATCTGCTGCTCCGCAACCTTCGGCTTCGCCAAATTCGGTTCAGGATTTGCTATTACAATTGTATCAGATGTTTTGTTATTTGTTGCTTTTTGCACTTTCTGAAATAAATTTATCTGCTGCTCCGCAACCTTTGGCTTTGCTAAATTCGGTTCAGGATTTGCTAGTACAATCGTATCAGATTTTTTGTCATTTGTTGCATTTTGCACTTTTTGAGATAAATTTATCTGCTGCTCCGCAACCTTTGGTTTCACCAGATTCAAATTTGCTTGTACAATCGTATCAGATTTATTGTCATTTGTTGCTTTATGTACTTTCTGCGATAAATTTATCTGCTGCTGCGCAACCTTTGGCTTTGCCAGATTCACGTGAGACAAAAGCTTTAATTTATCTTCTTTCTCCTTCTTCAATTCTTTTTTCGGCATAGTTTGGTCTTCAATTTGTATAATTGTTCCAGATTCCTGTGGTGTATCTTTCACCGTTTGGAATTTATGGTTTTCATGTTGATTATTCAATGAGAATTCAACATTTATATTATCGCGCGGAAAAGTATAATCAAATTTTGTTACGTCCATGTCATACATCAAGCTGTGAAAAACGTCAGCTACTGGTTCAGTATGACCAACGTATAATTCTTCTAAGGATCTATTAAAATCATATTGTTCCAGTGCTTCAATAGCGTTCGAAGTAGAAGCAACCTCATTCATCAAATTACCCTGAAGGGCAAAGTGATTAGGCTGAATATCATCAACATTTATACTCTCAAGGGGAGAATTGACCTTATTATTATCATTACTGACTTTCAGATCCAGCTGGATAAAATCTTGGCACTGTAATAGATGAAATGGTAATATATCATCATGTTCTTCAAATCCTAATTTCTCGATGGATTTATTAATTTCGTTACTTTCATCAAATGGATCGAAATCTAAGTAACAATGTAATGGTAACATATCGTAATGGAACGCATTAGGCCCAAAACCTTTGTCATTTTCAGGAACACCTTCCTCTGAGCTAGGAATTTCAGATAAATGTTCATTTTGAAAGTATAGATTACACCAGCTTATTTGATCATAGTATTGTGGATTATTGTTAATAGTCGCCTCTCTCTGTTGAGACTCAGCATGCTTCGGCGCAACTACTTCATGAACACCTTCTTTTTCACAAGAAACGTTGATGTTGATAGGGGGACTCGTAGCTTCGCTTGTGTCAATAGGTAGCCCCAGACGCTCCATATCTTGTAAGAGTCGTTTGTCGACTTGATCTCTTTCCATTGTCAAATATTTTTTTGCCAGTTCGTCATAAGCCTGTGCTTCAGAATCCATCTCGTATCGGTAACGATTATGCGCGGGACGCAGACTAGGTGGATCAACGAAAACTCTATTCTCGTCAATCTCATGAAAAGGTTCGGGTTTCTGAACAAGTTTGTCATCTTTTGTTACATCACTATCATACATGGTTGCATATCGCCAAACATTATCTGTTTGCAGCGAGCCATCTGTTGCAAAATGATCCCCTTTCTTATCTGCTTCTGCTGCGACCTCATCAGCTGATGCCTCATTTTTTTGTGCTTCATCAACAGATAAATTTTGTCTTATTCTTTGCTGCCATGCAAGTTTTCTTTGTAGACTTTCTAATAACGTTTCAGTATTTTTCTCACCATCTTTGTTGGTATCAAATACTGTGGTGTGTGCTATGTACACTGTAGGCCTTAATTTATTGGGGTCATCGTAGTGGTGCGAGCCAAGAGTATAGTCAATTGTTCTTTGGTACTTCTTGCACATATCTACTCCATCTGGTGGCTGGTTAGAGCTCGTGCTCCTCTCAATACTGTATATCACGTTGAATTTTGCTGAAAATAGCGAAAAATAGCCATGTTAAAAACAAAATAGTTCTACTAAATTTGCTATTTATATTTTTTTTGTGTGCTGAGGCAACATTTTGAGTGGCAAGATCACAAAGTTACACATGGACATTTTTCGCAATTTTCAGTCAAATATGGACATTGTTGTTTTTTTAAATAAGAAGTAAATAAAGTTTATTTTACCTTTTTGTAAGTATGAATTACTACGAAAGAGAATAAGGCAAACGGTTGTTTACGCACCCGATAGATTTCATACATTTTTGACTGATTTTAATAAAGCGTTAGAAAGAATATCAACATAGGCTATAAAAAACGATCGTATTGAAATAAATAATTTCTATAAAATGCAACTCAAATTACAGAATAAAGGGCTTATTAAATTTATCTGGTCGTCGGACACTTTCTGCTGAGAAGAACCTAAAAATAGATATAATAATCACTTTCCCGTACATATTGGCGCAAGTGTTTAAAGGTTACGTGCTTTTTATTTTTATGGTGAAATATTATTTCATCGAATGACATTTTCAAACAAATAGGTAGCTAGGTCATTTAATTGTATGAACACTAATGTGAAAGCAATAAACGTTATTATTATTATTATTTATTTTCAAGATTTCTCTTTCTCAGCCTAAGCTGGTAATTATAGTATCATCTACGGGCCAGAGCCAAGTAGATGAAACGTCGGATCAGGTTCAATTAATTCTTTCATCTTCTTGCAGAAACCTTCGTACGATTCTGCAAGTATTTATTATAGCTGCTTTCTGTAACTGTATATAAGTATTTGGTTTCAGGTCAATAAGTTTCTGTGGTGGAGGTATTTAGGGATGATACTAGTGGTTGACAGAACTATAGGGACAATATATACTTTTTCCTGATGCCAGATCCTGATAATTTCATCTTTAAGGTCAGTATATTTTTGTACTTTTTCACTAATAGTTTTATGTAGGTTGTGGGTATTGGGGACAGCGATATCTATAAGGTAAGTGATTTTATGTATTTTGTCAGTCAAGGTTATGTCCGGTCGGTTATAGTGAGTCGTTCTATCGGTGAGTATGGCGCGGTCAAAGTACATTTTGTGGGTTTCGTTTATTATTATTCTTAATTTTAAACCATTCCGGTTCACTGCGGGACATTAATACAAGAATTGTGTATATAGGATAGAAAGTCTATGTGACGAATTTCTGTCTTTTAGACAACGCTTTTTCTGTCTCTTTAAAGGAATGAATAATACAGTATGCATGCGTATATGGCAAAATAGTCAGTATGGGAGTTCCGAAAAATTTAAACAAAAGGGCGGACCACACACCGACCTTTTTATCAACCCAATAGAGGTGATTCAGCTCAAATTATAATGGAGATGAAAAAGAAACGAAGCTGTCTACGACGCTAATCAGGTACATCATTAATTCTTATGATGATACTTACGCCTGCGGAACTTGCTAGGACTGCAGCATATACCTTCACGAAAGATTCTCGGAACCATATTAATTTAACGAACTCTGTTTAATATTGGCGCGTGGTTTGATGCATTGATAATTTGGAGAAATAAAATAATTTATTTTATTAAAAATCACACACCTAATAAGCTCTACATTTTTTTATTTGTCATTTATTTTAGTTTGAAGTTTACTTTAAAAGTTCTGTATATATGTGCTAAAATGCTTTTTGGCCAGTACTATAAGGAACTATAACAATTAGATTTGTCGATTACAAACTCCTTGTGAACCCTGTTGGATAATGAATGGGTACATTTAGGTAAATTAGTATTTTGAACGCATCCACATTTGCGTTTTGTTTACACTTTGTGCAAATTTAATTTAATTGCTTAGATGTAAGCATAATTAAGGTTCCGTACGAAAAAAGTACAAAAGGAACCCTTATGGTGCGAATTCGTCCGTCCGTCTGTTTGTCTGTCACATCGCTAAATATCTGGAGAACCACTTAAGCTATCGATTTGAAATTTGGAATAGTTATGAACAAAGCTTACCGAAACATATTGAAACAATTTTTTTTATTAACTATGGAAAATACCCAATATGAAGAGAGGCAAAATTTCAAAGTCCAGTGACCAGGTCAAGAGGGGTATCGTTAGAAACTGCTACGTGTACCGTACGTAACACACAACTTTACGTGTGTTTATTACACTTGAAATTTTTATGAGATTACTACGTTTTTCAAATAAAAGAACAATTTTTTAATCGGTTTACATGGTAGACAATTATCCTCGAAAAACCAACATACGTGCATTACATCATGCAAATTAGTTAGACAATTTGCCGATAGACAGAGCTGTACACAATTATACTTAGTATAGGTACTTTTGATATTTAACAAATTTAGCACATATCAGAAAAATAATAAGGATCAAAGTCAAATGGCTTTCTAAAAATTTAATCATGCGTCGAAAGATGGCAGTACTGTGCCTACAAAGTTTTCTTTGACGATCCACCTCTATGTCAAATTCTCTTTGATAATATCAAAGATTTATATAACTTATATGTAGCGGTAATTAATACACCCGTATCGTCAAATATATATATATTTAATTTAATTTATATTTTTAATTTTATAGTAGAGGCAAAAGATAGCCGACCATCTTATGCATATAACAAGGATTATATTTGCAACCTCTATCAACGCAGCAGGGTTTCGAACCGGTTTTTTCTTAAGCCCCAGAATAGCCCAATGTTTTTAATTATTTTATGCTATTTACGTAGGACTGAATCAAGCATTTAGGTAACAATTTCGTATTATTAGTATGTCCCATTAAAAATTAAATAAACCAAGGAACAAAAAATAACGTAATAATACCGGTATTTTCTATTTGAAGAAAAAAACCAGTTTCGAGCTTTGTTTTGGACTCCTTATAAAACAGAGCCCCAGCCGCGTCTGTCTGTATTATGTTCCCGATAAACTCAAAAACAACTGAACGGATTTCCACGCGGGTTTCACCTGTCAATAGTTTAGGTGTATAATTTATTGAGGTTTTGTGTGACCCGTGCGAAGCCGGGGCGAGTCGCTAGTCATCCAATAAAAATGCATTGTTTACTTAAAAAAAACTTTAATCTTAACATATTGAGTTTATCCAACTATGAGTAAAAAAAAATACTAACAATTCAAAACTCTAGTACTAATAAATAAACAAGTACGCTATGAGTGACAACAACAAAACATATCAAATAATGATTAAAATATAATGACGTTTTGGTACGAGACATCCAATTAAAGTTGGACAGTATATAGAAAAGACTTAGGAAGTAATTAATTATGTATAAATATAATTAGTTGTCAGCGCCAAAATCTCTCATATGGAAGATTAAAATATGAGTACAATCAATTTAATTGTATGAGAAGTTGGTATTTGTTAAAGAGAATTAGAAATAGAGGTGGATTGTCAAAGAAAATTGTAGCCACAGTAAATTTACTCCCATCTTTCGACACGTACCAGTGAATTAATAAGGATGAAAGTCAAATGGCGTTCTAAAAGTATTAATCGTGTGTCGAAAGATGGCAGTAAATATACTGTGGCTACAACGTTTTCTTTGACAATCCATTTGTATTTCAAATTCTCTTTGGTGTTTGTACAGGTGAAATGAATATTGCTAAAGCTTTGAAAAATAACATGGGTTTGATATTTAAACTAGATGGCGCTGTACGGCGCTACACGTCTTGCGGTAATGAGGGTGAACGCGTTTAATTTCGCTGCTAGGGGCGCTAGTGTACACGGAGGTCTCAAAATGTCCAATGCATAGTATTTTTTGGCGGGGTTACAAGTTTTTTATCGCATATATTCACTCCTTATTAATTGTGGTAAATCTTTTTTTCTGTTTTTGATTATTCATGATAAATATTAAGATATGGTTCAATAACAGTTAGTGGTTTAAAAAAAAGTGCCAACTAAGATATATGTAATATTAAACGGGTTGGTTTATAAAACGGCAAATTTAGACTTACTTTTGTGTATATTAGAACGTTTTTTATTCAATAAGCCTAGAAGAATTTTCAGAGCTGTTTTTCTGGACCTCCGTCTACAGTGGCGCCAGCTGGCGAGCACAAAAATGGTAGCCCTCATTGTCAAGTCAAAAGATATTGCTTGACTAGTTACAACATAATGTATGGGAGCAGTATAGCGCCATTTAGTCCAGCTGTTATTTTTTTATGATTATGGTATCAATCAAAATATCTTTACCAAATAAGTTTGTCAATATAATTTTTGAATATGGTTAGTGCGATTTCTATTTCTGAATTTAACTTAAAAAATCTTGACGCTCACAAACAAGTTTTATTATACAACAATCATCTAAACATAACTTAAAAGACCTGGGTGCGTAGCCAAGATGCCAATCGATCGCTCCGTAGCGAACAATACCGTAATCTCTCTCTATCCCTCTTCCATAATAGTGCGATAGAGACAGTTCCGTTTCGCTCGCTACGGAGCGTAAACGATTGGCATCTTGGCTATACACCCTGAGAACTAAAACGCTCCAACTACCGTTGCAAAACGAGTCTTATCTATTCTCACATAGAGCTCATTGTTCTGAAAATCATTGTAGTTGGAACTTTCTAATTTTAACGCGTCATTGCCAATTCGTAGGCCTTTGAACACAAACATGGCGACGTTACGTTTACATACTTATGTCTTTGTAGCCATAATGTAGCAGGGTAAAACTACCAATCTTAGGCAATCAATATTTATCTAAGAAGCCCGAGTAGATGGCGCTATGCTGTAACTTGTGGTAACTAGATCGTCAAATTACAACTTTTGATAAAAATTACAGCATAATGTACGGAACCTCATAGTTTAAGGAGCTGTACAGCGCCATCTACCTTACACAGCTGTCAAATTAGAAGCACGAATTAAATTGATACTATACAATAACTCTTCAATAAGTTCGTGTCATACACGATGACGCGCAGATTTGTCAAATCTAACCTTTAATAACATGACATTAAGAGTCAAAGAGTCTTCGTGAATGACACGATCTATTTTGGTTGTTTTACCCTTTCGTAGAAGCCCAGTCGCGTTGCAATGGGGTCGTCAACTGTCTAAGGTTTGCATAGATGGCGCCAGCAAAGCTTGCCCGTCCCTAGTTTTGTTCTATGAGATTTGGCGTAAACGCCTGGATTCCAGGTCATAAAATTCCAAATAAAAAAAACAAGAATAGGTAGTATTACTGCAATGCTCTGCCAGAGTGCAGCACTAGCAACTATTGTAAGCTATAGAGTAACTTATACATAATGTGCCTTAAACTGTTTTTTGTCAAGTTTTCACAGATAACAAAATATGACACGCGATTTACAAAGGGCCTACCGGGAAATGCGAACATCGAAATTTAGTTATCTGTCTAATATGCAAGAGTGGTAGGATAGGTTAGATAAAGAAATTTCTATTTTCTTGTTTAGCGGTAGACCCTCAGATTGTGATAGTGGCGCCCCCTACATAGAGTTTCGCGTAATATTCCCTATTTGACACAATTCTAGGGATTGGCAGGGCAAGCTATGCTGGCGCCATCTGTTACATGTTTCGACCGGCCAACCCCATTCTGCGACTTCAAACTTAAAGTATAACATTTTAATTCCTCAATCACTCAGAAGCATTGGAAACATGAAATCAATAACTTAAATCTTAATTAATATAAAATATTGCTTACAAAATAACACGACATGAGCACTGCACTAATAAAAAGTGAATTCAAACTGTTCCCGTCTAAAATAGTGCATTATTAAAAAATGCGTTATTTGTAAAAAAAAACTGACACTTTACAAAAAAATACAATAAACTACTTTTTTTATTCTATAAAACATGACTTTAGGTTTCCTCTTTATAAAGTGAAGCTGAGTATACTTCTTGACGAAAGGATATGACCATTTGTGTAATTTTCAAGCAAAAGGTCCCACTTTGTCGCTTGCCATAAGGACGCTTTAATAGGTTATTCGTATAAAGATACAAGCAAATCTCGTCCTTATGGTAAGCGACAAAGTGGAACCTTTCACTAAACTTTGACACATTTATGTGTTTTTCTTTAAATACCGTGCGTCGGTGGCAAACAAGCATAAAGACAGTTTGACGGTAAGTATGGACATTTGCACCTGCATCAGTTCCAAAATCTCTAAATTTCCATTTGGAATAATTTTAAAAACTTGTCATATGTATAGAAATTACGTTCTATAGTTCGTGTCATCCACGATGACGCGCAGATTTGTCGAATCTAACCTTTAATAACATGACAATACAAGTCAAGGCACGCGTCTTCGTGAATGCCACGATCTATATTTCCGAAATAAAAGTTTCCTTTGGTGCCTGTGAAATTTCCGGGAACTTTTCGGAAAATTTCCGCAACTTGCACATTTGTATTCGCAAATGCACGACCAATAAAATGTTTAGTAGGGAATACTTTTACAAACTCTATTTTTTATAAACTTGATGTATTTTTTTTTACAAATAACACACCTTAGATAAACAATCAGCACGAACACTTAAACACTTTAAACAATAAGGGTGGGGAGTTAGGTGGTACAGAAATGAAGTTACGAGACATTGACAGCAAACTATCGATAGATGGCGCTAGTTGAACCATATCAGCAACAAGAACACAGCTGTAAATATATGGAGATGGTTTGGATTTCTGTAGTAGATGGCGCTGCACTGATATGTCAAATGATTTTGGCAGTTGACAAACTTGTGGCTATGGAAAGCGGAGGTAAGGAATAAAATCTCCGTAGGCAGAACTGTTGTAAAAGTGTCCAGCTGTCAGCTATAAATAATAGTTCCGCTCCAGAGTAGCGCTAGAGTAGCTAAGAACCTAGGCGTTATTGACGGAGTGAAGTGCGTTGTCTAGGATTGAATGTTTTTTCAAATATTTAAAAGCGCCACCTATTGAAGGATTTTTGACGGACACTTTTCGGTACATGGAGATTGTATTCCTTACCTCCATCTTCCATACTTGTGGCGTATTTACCCTAAGGCTAAGGTCCGGGGTGGCAGGCTTCAAAGGGCGGAAAAACAGGGTTTTTTTTCTTTAATGAAATTATCATCACTTAATAGGGTGGCGAATGTAATTGGCCAGGGGCGCCAAATGTTTAATTACGTCTCTGTGGCAATCGCGACTTCTTTGCGTATCAGAATGAGGACTACTGCGTTCAATTTCGCCGCTAGGGGCGCTAGTGCAGACGGTCTATCAAAATGTCAAATGTATTGAAGTTTTGGGTGTTGCAAGCTTTTTTCTAGCAAATTTTCACTCCTTGTGATGGGAAAAGATTCATCACATATTTGTGGTGAATCTTTTTCCATCTTTGTTTAATCATGGTAAACAATAAATATAAGTGTTTAACCTTTTGACCGCCAAGGACGTCATATGACGCGCGCGGCTACAGTCCAATTTCAACCTTCATGCGTACCGACAAGGTTCACGATTACGCGCCGCATACGATAGACGAGGCGTTCAAAACGTTAAAAAAAGTGCCAACTAAAAAATATGCAAAATTGCGTTGGAGGGTCTGCCATCTTGTGGCCTGAATCGGAAACATAAACATGTACATTGACATATCACGCCAAAGCAAGTGCTGCCATCTACCGTTCTAGTACGTTTTCTTATGCATATTAGGTTCTGCCATCTTGGCTACATTGGAAGCATAAACTTCACATTTACACCTCGCGCCAAAAATCTGACGTCTCCTGTGCTGCCCCCTACAGTTTATGAACGCGCCCTAATCAAATGGTCTTGTTTGGTCCTAGACACTAAACAATCCGGCTACCGCAAACTTAACACCATACAGCGCCATCTAGTTATATATCAAATGCATATATTGTATTAAAAAAACATCGTTTGTATTGTTTTAAAAATAGGACAATTCTTATGGATTTTCCATTATTACTCTTATCAAAAAGAATATGAAATAGACGTGGATTGTCAAAGAAAATTTTGTAGCCGCAGCAAATTTACTGCCATCTTTTTGTGCCCGGTAAGATAGCGCCACCTTTTGATATTTAACTTTAACACATATCAGGGAAAGAATAAGGATCAAAGTCAAACGGCGTTCTAAAAGTTTTAATCATGTGTCGAAAGGTGGCAGTAAATTTACTGTGGCTACAAAGTTTTCTTTGACAATACACCTCTGTTTCAAAATTCTCTTTGCTTTTGTATATAATATTTTTTTCTCTTGTGTATAAATGTGTGTCTCGTTCAAGGCTGTTTAGAAAGGCCTAGATGCACATACAAACCTTAAACTTAACTATCTTAAAACATATGTATATGACTCAGAGTGATCGTAGTTTAAGTATATATTTTATCTCATAGCATTATATGACAAAACATATACTCGTAGTTAATTCATATATTCTGAAAACTGTATGAGAAATAACAGATATACTTAATTTACAATTCTCTCATACTTACGCCATAATAAACTACTTGCATTTCATGTTAGAACGAATAGCGGGACACAATGATATTTGCCTCTCACTCCAACTTGACACAAATTTAATCTAACAGAAATTCTTTCACTATGGAATGCTAAATAATAGTACGAATATAATAATTATTAATTAACATACAATGTATATTTAATAATTAACTAATCATCTTATCTTAATACACGTCAGAGGAACAAATTTAATTTACATATCGTGTGGTTAAAGTCATAAATATATATACGTTACCGAACGAAAAATATCTGAACTTCATAACACTCTCCTTTTATGACGTACCTACTTTTAATTCCCTTGCTTTCCTTTCACACATACTTGGCTTGACCATGATGTTGGCGTGTGATCGACATTTTGGACATGTCAAATAGCGTAAAGGATTTAAAGAAGGCTTGAAATATTTTTGAAATTTTGTACGTATGCATACTTTTGACTTCATTTGGTCGAAGTGCAAACGTAACGCTGGCGTAGACTTGATTCTTAAAGTTATTAAATGTAAGAATGTCGTAACCGCCAGTGGGTTTAATTTTACAGCTTTTAAACCATATACATTTAAATTACATCTCAACTTATACTAAAGGATTACTTATTTTAAATCATGTTTTATCATACAAATATATTATGTAAACTATGACCTAAATAATATATCTTTAACTATATTTTATAACATAATAACATGATATTGATTTTTAATGCATATTTGATTACAACTAAAAACGATTAAGAAACAATATTCGATATTTTTTTTAAAGTTTTGTTCAAATAACAACGACAAAAAGGTATTTTATAAAAAGGGGGTATATCTTTAACTTATTGGCTATGTCAAAGAGAATTGAAATAGAGTTGGATTGTCAAAGAAAACTTTGTAGCCACAGTAAATTTACTGCCACAATTTAGAAAGCCATTTGACTTTGATCCTTATCCTTTCACTGATATGTGTTTAATTTGTTAAATATCAAAAAGTGGCGCCATCTAATAGATCATTGGCGAAATGTATGGCGGCATTGTTTCGAGCGATGGCGCCACAACCTTTAGGTTATGCCCGGTAAGATGGCGCCACTTTTTGATATTTAACAAATTTAACACATATCAGTGAAAGAATGAGGATCAAAGTCAAATGGCGTTCTAAAAGTTTTAATCATATGTCTATAAATGGCAGTAAATTTACTGTGGCTACAAAGTTTTCTTTGACAATCCATCTCTATTTCAAATTCTGTTTGGCTATGTGCGAAGTGCGTGGTGGGAGCAGTAATAGTGAAAAGCGCACATTTTATACCACGACGGTTGCAAATAAGTCTACGGCCCGCCTCATGGTAAACAGTCACCATTGCCTATGGACGCCTGAAACTCTAGAGGTGTTACATCCGCGTTGCCAACCTTTTAAAAAAATTGGCGTAAATATAAACATGTTTGACTCAATTTGTCTGACTGACAAATGTCAGTTGGCAAATGACTAATCTATCTCATAGCCACCAGGTAGGCGCCACTACGCACATATAGCCAGTATAAACGGACATTCGGCATGAATAATATCTGTACTGATCAAAATTATTTGAACACAGCACGTGTTGATAGTGTTCAGATATTTACGAGCTCCTTGTCCGTTTCGATATATCTGATGACTCTGTGAGACCCCCCATAAGTTTTTAAATTCATAGCAATAATGTATCTAATATGAAATAATAACGGAACGATATATATTAGCTATCCGTATATAAAATATATAACTATGCTTATATGTTCACAGGACAACATGTAAGACTTCATACTTTAATCGAATATTATAGTAAAGCCACAAATGTATTTTAATCCGAAATACAAGTATCTGTCCCTTTCTAACATATACTGTCTGAAAGAGACTCCATTATCTGGTCTGGTCATAGTTCATTTAATTAAATATGTCTCATTAGAATATTGTACAGTCGCAGATATACCTGAGGGACCGAGGTGCTCATAAATATCTGAACACGCGCTCTAACGCTTTGACAATAGAAGCGTGTTCAGATATTTGTGAGTACCATGGCCGCTCCGATATATCTGATGGCGACTGTATACATAGTAGTGTTTTTTATCAAGTCTACGTTTTACTTATGTATGTTCTGTTATGTGTAGGTATTTCTTTTTCTACGCAGCATTTGGAGAATGGTACATTCACGTCTGAAAACATCGACACTATCGAAGTGTCAAAAATATGTATACACAACTATATGGCCCATATATTAGCGTACTGTATACATATTTTTGGCACTTTGTCCGTATCGATATTTTCAGACGTGACCTTACTATTGCCACAATTTAAATCGATGGAAACCATTAAAGTAAGAAAAATAGTCGGTTACGATTGTACATTAAATGGGTCAAAATTCTTTTGGTTGTCATGTTTCTGACCACACTGGCACGCATAGCGTAAAAAAACCCGAAAAAATATGGAAAAAATTCACTTGCTCGTTTTTTTAAAGTTCCAATCTTCTGAATAAGATTTTATACACCGTGTTTTTATTGAATTGCGTTAACTCCGGGGTTTCGGTAAGTACGTTTAAGGAAACCAAATGGCATAGTTAAATTAAAAAAAAAAATTGTTTTTTTTTTACTATTTTTATTTTTATAAAAAGTAACTAAATGTAGCATATAGCGTTGTTGTAACACGGGCATTACATTTAACTCAACCAAACAATTGAAAACTGTGATATGTCAATGTCATTTCTAACATCGATCGTCCGAGATAGTACGTACGTTTAGTAGCAAATGTATGAACTCGCACTAAACACTAATCAATAAGTAAACAGGCCCTAAGGGCCTTATAATATAAAAATTTATGATTGATTATCTCCGAAACGGAGTTAGTTAAAATATCGGTATCTTTGAGAAAGTTACTTAATTTAAGCTCAGGAATGCACCCTCGAAATTAACGCAAATCAAAAAAAACACGGTGTATATTAACACAAACGTGACTTATTCGCGTATTAAGTTTTAAATTTACCTCCGACGTTTCGAGGACGGCGTTGTCCCCGTTTGTGTTAGTTAATAATGTGTAAATACGTGAAAGTTTAAATCAGTGTTTTGAAATCGAATAAAACCGAAAAAAGGAAATAAAACGTAATTTGGTATCCCTAGTCACGCTTGCATTTTTGTCTTCAATCAAGTAGTAACTTAATGCCAAATTTCCATTCCATTTCCATTTGGCATTAAGCCTGCCATTTGTACATTGTTGTATATATTATTTGCAATAAAGTTTAAATAAAATAAAAAAGTCTAGTGCTATTGCATGTATATTTCGCTGTAGATTAAAATTAACATGAGAAAAATAAAATAAAAAATCACCCCATACAAAAGCTCCACTCCGTCAGAATTTTGACCCAAATAATAAGCAGAAAGTATGTCAAAACTTACTTGCAGAATTTTACAATAAAGTATTGATATAAACTAATATTATATTCACTCGTAATTGATATTAAAACGATACTTTACGCGTGCATATACGATTTCGCAGGCAGGTTATAATTTAAACCCCGACGAGATCATTGTCAAGAGGGCGCTGTTATTCTTATGTATAGGGTGACTGGTCAGTTTAGTATGAAAAATTTAGTTCCAATGAAATTCCGCAATATGGCGCGTGATCATATATTACTGGTCAGGCTTTATATA
The DNA here is from genome assembly GCF_033807575.1 of Cydia pomonella. Taxonomy (NCBI): domain Eukaryota; kingdom Metazoa; phylum Arthropoda; class Insecta; order Lepidoptera; family Tortricidae; genus Cydia; species Cydia pomonella. Next base: position 4,345,219 of record NC_084727.1, read on the forward strand.
TAGTACCTTAAAAAAACAAATCAAAAAATATTACATAAAATAATTTGATTTGTTCTCTAGTTGAACAGAATTCTTGTATTAGTTTAAATAAATAATTATTGTTACGAGTGAGAAATTAAGAAATACAAATACATATTTAAGTTGGTCTCCAAAGGGCATTATTTAGGTATATATATATGGGCACCAGAGTTGAGGTCACGCATACAACGAAATGTCTGGTAACGATAATGACATCGGGTTTTTTATATTATTTTACAGTACATATGGTGCTACTTTACAGCACTAATGCGATAATTAGCACATTACGTAACTATGTCGAAAATTAAAAGGGCCATATGTACTGTAAAAAGTTGTACGATACATGTGCGAACAGGTAAGTAGCAACTCGTGTCTATTTAAAACACTCCCTTTGGTCGTGTTCGTTTCGAATTTCCTATTTTTCGCACTTGTATCGTAATGTACTATTTCCGTAAGGCAACGAAAACTAATTCCAGATATAAGAGCGTCGTCTAAATCACATTTACACATTCGTTAATTCAGTGCCGTTTATGCAATCAGTAGAAATATGTGTAAGTCGTTTACCTCAACTCTCTGTGCTATGGTGATGTGAAGATTAAATTATATCTAAGGGTAGACTACGAACTGTAATAGCCAGAGTTTTTGGTCGCTAGGCGAGGGGTGGCTCGTGGCAACCTGCGAAATAAATATAACATGTTAAACATACATAAAAAAAAAAGCGGCCAAGTGCGAGTCGGACTCGCCCATGAAGGGTTCCGTACCATTTATGACGTATTAAAAAAACTACTTACTAGATCTGGTTCAAACCAATTTTCGTTGGAAGTTTGCATGGTAATGTATATCATATTTTTTTTAGATTTTTCTTTCCGTTATTTTAGAAGTTACAGGGGGGGGGACACACTTTTTTTCACTTTGGAAGTGTCTCTCGCGCAAACTATTCAGTTTAGAAAAAAATGATATTAGAAACATAAATATCATTTTTGAAGACCTATCCATAAAAATGATATTAGAAACCTAAATATCATTTTTGAAGACCTATCCATAGATACCCCAAACGTATGGGTTTGATGAAAAAAGATTTTTTGAGTTTCAGTTCTAAGTATGGGGAACCCCCAAAATTTATTGTTTTTTTTCTATTTTTGTGTAAACATCATAATGCGGTTCATAGAATACATCTACTTACCAAGTTTGAACAGTATAGCTTTTATAGTTTCGGAAAAAAGTGGCTGTGACAGAATCGGACAGACAGACGGACATGACGAATCTATAAGGGTTCCGTTTTTTGCCATTTGGCTACGGAACCCTAAAAACCTGCAATGTAACGAAAAAATCTCCAATCTTTCCCTAATTATAAATAAAGAGGAAAATCCAGAAATGGTAGTTATGATATACTAATACTCATTTTCAGTTAGTGAAGTGACAGCGAGTTATGTATGAAAAGAATGGCCTCTAAACATCATTAAACTATATAGACCGCGAGCCAGAAACAATTTCCATGACCAATCGCCTCCCGGCTGAAAATCGTGTAGTGGTTAACGGCTAGGTATGATGAACCCTCGTGGACGTCAGCTGCCGCTCCGTTGGTGGGTTGAGGAATGGCAGCCACCGAAATACGTAAAAAAAAAAATGTCAACGCCTCCCGTTTGATACTTTGTTAAATGATAGTTCAGATGTTGTTGTTCATTAAAAATATCGTCAGCTAGTTATATCTCCGTGGTAAAACTTCAGCTGGTCGCATGAACATGTAAAAAATAAGCGCTATACCTTTTATGATAGCAAAAACAAATCATGAAACTTTGCATGTAGCATTTCATCGGGCGTAATCGCCTGAAAGCCATCAACGGATTACGCAATTTACACATAAAGCATACTTTGCCGCACGTAAAGTGGTAGGCGCATATTTTTTACATGTTCATTTTACAGCTGACGGTCATTCCACCGCGATAGAACCGGCTGACGGTTTTTTAAGTTAAAAACAACATCTAAACTATCATCTGACAAAGTATCAGCCTGGAGGCGATGACTGACGAAATATGTTTCTGGCCCCCCGGTCTCATAGGTTTCGATTATCGTTGGCAACGCTCTCACAACATTGATAAATCCAATTGTGAGATTTTATGATTTTGGTATAAAAAGATAAGATAAGGTATAACTTTAAGAGAGTAGAGTGGATTTATCCGAATTTGAAGTGAGTCATTTAAGAATATATATTACGAGTAGAATTTTTTATTTGCGAGAAACATTACCAATTTACCAGGTACAAAAGAGTTCGTGCGATAGGAAGGTTTCATCTTTAACCATAAATGGTACGCAAAATATGTACAAAACTTATAAACTGTCACGCATAACATATAAAATACTGTTTCTATTTATTATAATAATATATTAATGTCATACAAGTCAAGTCTAATTAATTAAATTTCATGTTCAAGAATTCATTTGTGCTATCGAAATTGTAGTTATTTAGCCATTGATGCAATTGTCGCTTGAATGCTATAATATTTCATGTCTTCATATCATTAGGTAATGTATTATACATGTTAATAAAATAAATAAATAATAAATAAATAAATATTATAGGACATTATTACACAAATTGACTAAGTCCCACAGTAAGCTCAATAAGGCTTGTGTTGAGGGTATTTAGACAACGATACATATAATATATAAATATTTATAAATACTTAAATACATAGAAAACACCCATGACTCAGGAACAAATATCCATGCTCATCACACGAATAAATGCCCTTACCAGGATTTGAACCCGGGACCATCAGCTTCGTAGGCAGGGCCACTAGGCCAAACCGGTCGTCAATGTTAAGACACATAATCGTGCAGCTTTTGTTGTGTTTCGCTAATTTCGGATGTTCATCAGGAAGTAGTCTGTCCGCATTGCGGCAAGGCAAGAGCGTGGATGGCTATCACAGGCTTCTTTAAATAAATTCTTGTGCTTATGAACAAACTAGCACATCTCATAAATATAAAGAGAAGGAAGTGGTAACGAACCAAGCCTTTTAAAAAGTGATCTGCATGATTCACCTGGTCGCATCTCGTGTATCGCACGAATGCATTTTTTTGTGCAACAAAGGCTATTATTTAAATCGGTACTATTGCTCCATATTATTAAACCATAGCGCAAGACTGACTCTACGTATGCATGATACGATACGATCATGGTTTGTTTGAGTGCAAACTCATATTTATTTATCCGATTAGCCACATTCTCTAATTAATGCTAGGAATTTTGTCTGCGTAACATTTTCTATGCTTGAAACATTTAGATTAATATTCAAATTCGGATTCGTCTAAGTTAATTTTTAAGTTATTCGAATAAAGCTAACCTTTTACTTTACTGATCGTGTTATTAATATCTTGTTCGTGGTCATCATTATCTTTATTGGATGTCACAATCATTATTTACTGTCCGCGGGCGGCGCTAGATGGATAGCTCCGTACTCAGTACTGACCGTGCATTAGGTGGGCGATCACGTCTCGTCCCTCTTGTCGGGCTTCTTGGCGGCGACGATGGTGAGGTCGGGCCGCGTCCTCATGAGGAGGCTGGGCGAGGGCGAGGGGGTGGGGGCGGGGCAGGGCGAGGCGGAGGGCGCGCCGTCGCCGCGCAGCGCCTCGAGCGACGCCACGCGGATGGAGGGCCACTTGCTGCCCGCCGGCGGCGCTACAACAACAACACCATTTTAAACAAATATAACGACTACACAAATCAGGATACAGGAGTAATGTTATCCCATGAAATGACGTTTACAGTACATATGGGGCTACTTTATAGCACTAGTGCGAGAAGTAGCATATTACGTTACTGTGTCGAACATTTAAAGGGCCATATGTACTGTAAAACGTTGTACGATACATGTGCGAATAGGTAATTCGCAACTCGTGTCGATTTAAAACACTCCTTTCGGTCGTGTTTTAATTTATCGCCACTCGTTTCGAATTTCCTATTTTTCGCACTTGTATCGTAATGTACTATTTCACCACACTTGCTCGAAAAAGTTCGTATTTCATGCAAGTGTACCGAAGGACAAAGGCCTATTTTGTTCCCGAGGGAGTTATGGATTGTGAGAAAAAAGCTATAACTCCCTAGGAAGTTATAACTCTTTTTTTTATTATGTCACTTATTCATACAAACCAAGTAGCATAAATGAGTTTTACTTTTAAAATACTGACGTTTATAATTTAATATTTTTGTTTGTGTTTAAAATAAAATAAATTGATTAATTTAACAGCCATTTAACACGTTTTTACATAATTTTCAATCTTGGCTGAATGCTGAAAAGGTCTGTGCCCTCGATGCTAACCTGTCAAGAAATTACAAAATGGCGGACGAATATTTGATATGTCACCGTATTTAAGAATTATTTCGTTTAAAATTTAGTTTTTTCTTCGCAAGTGTGATGAAAAACATTGTGTGTAACTCCGGGGACAAGAATATTGCAAACTCGGGTCTTTAATTCCCTCCAGCCTGCGGCTGTCGGGAATTACCACCCTCGTATCCAAAATTTCACTTAGCCCCCTCGTTGCACAATGTACTATTATGTTCAAACACTAATGGCACTTACTGGTGGCAGTGGCGGTGGCGGTGGCAGGCTTTTTGCCGTCGCTGGTGGTAATGACTGTCGCCGGGATCGGGTCTTCGTCCGTTATGCTGTTTATCAGAATTTTCTTCGGCTGAAACAAATGCACACTTGTATGATGAATTGAGCACAATTTTTTACATGGTGTGGAATATCGACTGATCCTGATTTTGATGAGAAATAAAAGTACACACGGGTGTTCATTTAGTCACCTGTAATAATTTACGATGTGAATATATAGATCATACTGAGTAACTGTTACTATGGGACCAACCCCGAAATCGCGAAAAAATTGGCTGTTTCATACATTTTGGCTGCCTGACCTTGACATTTTCGATCAGGATTGGCTGAAATTCTGTACACAATACAATATAGATGTTACCTTTTCGGGCGGCGTGGTGGGGTTGACGCTCTTCCTCATGGTCTTTACTAGGTTGGTGTACGACTTCAGCGTGAGTGACGGGTCTATCTCGATCGGGATTGGCTCGAATTCTGTACACAATAGAATAAACGATAGTTTTAACGTTAGATAATTGTAATATCACAACAGAGTCGGACTAAGCTACATGCCCTTTTCAATGACAAAGTGTAAATATTATCATAACATTCAATTTCGTATGAATATATGACTTTACCACACTTCGTTTTATTAAAATCGGCACAGAGCGTAGACGGATTCTATTCCATAACAACTATAAATTGGAAAATAATGTATAAGAATAAAATAACAGACAATAATAAACAAGGTAAAAAAAAATGTCGCATACATTCTTAAAAAATAAGGCGTCCATTATTTTGAGCCTTTAACCACCTCACTATTATTGATTATTATTATTTTTGAAGAATCGTCTATGAATTTTCATCACAGTTCCGTTTATACTGAAGAGCTACAAGAGACGACCGGAAATTGTTTAAGATCTAGAAAATATGTCCAAATACACCTATAAATCAAGGTTTACTTGTGGCATTAAAAATACAGGTAGCAGTAATAGAAAAAAATGCGACTACCTTGAACCTTGTTCCATACTCAACCATAACCAGAACGTACTTGTTTACTATTATAGTTATCACTGCGACAACAGTCTTTGTACGTGATTCGCCCTATCGGTACCTATTCAAGTTATTCAACGAACCTAATGTATTTATTCCGCAAAATCCAATCTGTACTCTTGCAAATCTTGCAATATAAAAAATAAGATCATCTACAAATTCTACATTGAGTTTGCCTACGATTAGACTAAACTAATAAGCTTAAATTCAAGGCGGGTAACAAACGCATAGAAACATCAACCAAATAGAAAACATAGAAACATAAATAGAATATAAACCAACACGAAACTTGAAAAAATAACTACATAAAAGACTTAATCGCGTACACTTACATTTATTGTTTCCTGAGGTTTCGAACATGACGCCACGTTGTTGGTTTCAAATACATGCTACCAAGACAAGAACTTGAAGCTTCAGTTGGTGTATGGTCGGATAGAACTCGCTTGACGCGGTACAAGGTTTTGTGATACCAATTCGACAGTTAAGGAACAACTTTCCGCCACCCATTTTTGAAACCCCTCGTTGGCAACATTGGCAACACATACCTGAGTCTATGTTGTTGTGTGCGGACAGCGTACCTCGCTCGACAGGGTTGAGGTCGGCCATGTAGGCGGCCAGGTTGGAGGTGGACACGCCGAGCGCGTCCAGGGCAACACATACCTGAGTCTATGTTGTTGTGTGCGGACAGCGTACCTCGCTCGACAGGGTTGAGGTCGGCCATGTAGGCGGCCAGGTTGGAGGTGGACACGCCGAGCGCGTCCAGGGCAACACATACCTGAGTCTATGTTGTTGTGTGCGGACAGCGTACCTCGCTCGACAGGGTTGAGGTCGGCCATGTAGGCGGCCAGGTTGGAGGTGGACACGCCGAGCGCGTCCAGGGCAACACATACCTGAGTCTATGTTGTTGTGTGCGGACAGCGTACCTCGCTCGACAGGGTTGAGGTCGGCCATGTAGGCGGCCAGGTTGGAGGTGGACACGCCGAGCGCGTCCAGGGCAACACATACCTGAGTCTGTGTTGTTGTGTGCGGACAGCGTACCTCGCTCGACAGGGTTGAGGTCGGCCATGTAGGCGGCCAGGTTGGAGGTGGACACGCCGAGCGCGTCCAGGGCAACACATACCTGAGTCTATGTTGTTGTGTGCGGACAGCGTACCTCGCTCGACAGGGTTGAGGTCGGCCATGTAGGCGGCCAGGTTGGAGGTGGACACGCCGAGCGCGTCCAGGGCAACACATACCTGAGTCTGTGTTGTTGTGTGCGGACAGCGTACCTCGCTCGACAGGGTTGAGGTCGGCCATGTAAGCGGCCAGGTTGGAGGTGGTCACGCCGAGCGCGTCCAGGGCAACACATACCTGAGTCTGTGTTGTTGTGTGCGGACAGCGTACCTCGCTCGACAGGGTTGAGGTCGGCCATGTAGGCGGCCAGGTTGGAGGTGGACACGCCGAGCGCGTCCAGGGCAACACATACCTGAGTCTGTGTTGTTGTGTGCGGACAGCGTACCTCGCTCGACAGGGTTGAGGTCGGCCATGTAGGCGGCCAGGTTGGAGGTGGACACGCCGAGCGCGTCCAGGGCAACACATACCTGAGTCTGTGTTGTTGTGTGCGGACAGCGTACCTCGCTCGACAGGGTTGAGGTCGGCCATGTAGGCGGCCAGGTTGGAGGTGGACACGCCGAGCGCGTCCAGGGCAACACATACCTGAGTCTGTGTTGTTGTGTGCGGACAGCGTACCTCGCTCGACAGGGTTGAGGTCGGCCATGTAGGCGGCCAGGTTGGAGGTGGACACGCCGAGCGCGTCCAGGGCAACACATACCTGAGTCTGTGTTGTTGTGTGCGGACAGCGTACCTCGCTCGACAGGGTTGAGGTCGGCCATGTAGGCGGCCAGGTTGGAGGTGGACACGCCGAGCGCGTCCAGGGCAACACATACCTGAGTCTGTGTTGTTGTGTGCGGACAGCGTACCTCGCTCGACAGGGTTGAGGTCGGCCATGTAGGCGGCCAGGTTGGAGGTGGACACGCCGAGCGCGTCCAGGGCAACACATACCTGAGTCTGTGTTGTTGTGTGCGGACAGCGTACCTCGCTCGACAGGGTTGAGGTCGGCCATGTAGGCGGCCAGGTTGGAGGTGGACACGCCGAGCGCGTCCAGGGCAACACATACCTGAGTCTGTGTTGTTGTGTGCGGACAGCGTACCTCGCTCGACAGGGTTGAGGTCGGCCATGTAGGCGGCCAGGTTGGAGGTGGACACGCCGAGCGCGTCCAGGGCAACACATACCTGAGTCTGTGTTGTTGTGTGCGGACAGCGTACCTCGCTCGACAGGGTTGAGGTCGGCCATGTAGGCGGCCAGGTTGGAGGTGGACACGCCGAGCGCGTCCAGGGCAACACATACCTGAGTCTGTGTTGTTGTGTGCGGACAGCGTACCTCGCTCGACAGGGTTGAGGTCGGCCATGTAGGCGGCCAGGTTGGAGGTGGACACGCCGAGCGCGTCCAGGGCAACACATACCTGAGTCTGTGTTGTTGTGTGCGGACAGCGTACCTCGCTCGACAGGGTTGAGGTCGGCCATGTAGGCGGCCAGGTTGGAGGTGGACACGCCGAGCGCGTCCAGGGCAACACATACCTGAGTCTGTGTTGTTGTGTGCGGACAGCGTACCTCGCTCGACAGGGTTGAGGTCGGCCATGTAGGCGGCCAGGTTGGAGGTGGACACGCCGAGCGCGTCCAGGGCAACACATACCTGAGTCTGTGTTGTTGTGTGCGGACAGCGTACCTCGCTCGACAGGGTTGAGGTCGGCCATGTAGGCGGCCAGGTTGGAGGTGGACACGCCGAGCGCGTCCAGGGCAACACATACCTGAGTCTGTGTTGTTGTGTGCGGACAGCGTACCTCGCTCGACAGGGTTGAGGTCGGCCATGTAGGCGGCCAGGTTGGAGGTGGACACGCCGAGCGCGTCCAGGGCAACACATACCTGAGTCTGTGTTGTTGTGTGCGGACAGCGTACCTCGCTCGACAGGGTTGAGGTCGGCCATGTAGGCGGCCAGGTTGGAGGTGGACACGCCGAGCGCGTCCAGGGCAACACATACCTGAGTCTGTGTTGTTGTGTGCGGACAGCGTACCTCGCTCGACAGGGTTGAGGTCGGCCATGTAGGCGGCCAGGTTGGAGGTGGACACGCCGAGCGCGTCCAGGGCAACACATACCTGAGTCTGTGTTGTTGTGTGCGGACAGCGTACCTCGCTCGACAGGGTTGAGGTCGGCCATGTAGGCGGCCAGGTTGGAGGTGGACACGCCGAGCGCGTCCAGGGCAACACATACCTGAGTCTGTGTTGTTGTGTGCGGACAGCGTACCTCGCTCGACAGGGTTGAGGTCGGCCATGTAGGCGGCCAGGTTGGAGGTGGACACGCCGAGCGCGTCCAGGGCAACACATACCTGAGTCTGTGTTGTTGTGTGCGGACAGCGTACCTCGCTCGACAGGGTTGAGGTCGGCCATGTAGGCGGCCAGGTTGGAGGTGGACACGCCGAGCGCGGTGGCGCCCGCGTCCAGGGACAGCTCGCCGCGCTGCAGGCGCTCCAGCACCTCGGAGGGGCCTTTGGCTTGCCAGAAGTCACGAGCGGTTCTGGGAAACAAAGTTAAATAATTAGAAAATGGGGTTATGGGGTTATGGGTGCAGAAGGCCTACCGCGAAAACCGCAATTTGTATATTGCGGGGATCTTTCTGTTTTACTCCAATGAAAGCGTAATTAGAGTGACAGAGAAAGATGCCCTTGCCGCGCTATGCTCTGATATATTCTTACCGGTAAGGTTGGTTGATACAACTATAAACGTCCTAGTGTCCTAAATAAAATATTCTTCGAGGCTACCAGAGACAAATATGGCGATTTCTTACCGGTAAGGACGATTTATGCAACCGTAGACATCTCGATATCGACCGTAGAGGGTTCCGTAGCTGACGCCTAATATCTCCGCCGCTTGTTTCATCTCCAATTCTTTCACTCGGACAGCCTCCATCACCTGAAGAAGATTTGCAAAATTAACACTTGTCCCACTGTTGTATACCCAAACGCCGAAACTGAATTTGTGGACGATTTACGCATATTTTATACAACATTTTCATTTCATACAAAGTTTAGATTTTTTAATAAGTAAATTTAAAAAGAAAGTAAATGTTTTCCGGCCAATCATTGTCTATGGAAACATAGTTTTAAAAAGTATACCCGTATGTGATAGTGTTTAAATTGAATGTTATAAACGATTTAATGTTGTATTCCTTTGCCTTAAATCTTTGTTTTACGTGAATTCTTTACCTCTTAAGTCTTACCCGTTTGATAGTTTTCCACCTAGAACTGCGGGCGCCGTCCGTGGCGCAGGTAGACGTTCAGTTTGACGACACCCTTAAAGCTAACATCGGCAGGACCTGACGTCACTAAGAGTGTTTTACATACGCCTAGTATATTACTCGTATAAGCTTTGGGTACCTAGTTAACAATCCCAATAGTTAGTCTTACCCGTTTGACGTAGTTCTCCTCCCAGAACTGCGGGCGCCGTCCGTGGCGCAGGTAGTCGTTTAGTTTGACGACGTCCGTGAAGCGCGGGTCGGCGGGGCCCGACTTGGGGCCCGACGTCTCGGTGATGGCTTCTGCACACATTAACATTTTGTGAATAAACTGGGTCGTTCAGTCAGGTTGTCAGGTAGCCGACATTATTTTCATTAACCCAGTGTAATGGGCCCAAATCTTTATTGTGAAACATGGCAAATTGGGACTTGGATAAATCGAAACACTTGCATCCAGGTTTTTATAGGGCCGGGTTGTTTAGGGTAGGGGGTTTGTTTGCCACCGTCGTGGTATAAAAAAAATCCAAGTCACTTAATATTGCTAACAAGTCATTTACTATAGAATTTTGACACAATTGAGGTTGAGATCCCTTAAGATTTCATATACTGATATCCTAAATTAGGGTTCCGCCAGAAGCATATTCTAAGTTAGGTTAGGACTTAGTAGGGAAGCACGCGGCCTGATGTGTGTGTGCCTTTACAGTTTCTAAATATTTAGAAGTGTAAGGGTGTGTGTGTGTGTGTGTGTGTGTGTGTGCTTACGTTTTGGTACAACGCTGAAGGCTTTGGTCTGCATATTGGGCAGGTCGATGGCGGACGCGCCCGCTGATGAAGACGTGGATGCTGGCGCACCCTCATTTGACTCTTCATCTAAAAATATACAATATGAAAAAATTACGCATGTCGTAGTTTCGAATAAAATGACGTTTCAACTAAGTCTCACTAATGTTCTCACCGTCGCTTCAAGCTACTAGCTATTAACAATATTCAACTTAATGAAGTATTTTTTCTAGAATTGGTGGAGATACATGGATCCCAACATGTGAGTGACGTGTCTCACCCGCGCTGTTGTCCCCGTCGACCCGCAGCCGCGTGTGCAGGAAGGAGCCGATGTCGGCGGGCGCGTCGGCCCACTCGTCGTCGGACGCGTCGCGCTCCCACGACGCAGCCGCGTCGCCGTCGCCCCACCCGACTACGCGCTCCGCTGTTATGTCCTACAACAACAAACATTGTGACCAACACGCCCCAACAGACATTAGGCCGCGCCTGGTTGACAGCGAGCGAGCAGGACGGACAAGCCACCGCTGTTGTCCAAAACACGTTCGTACGAGTCAATATATTTGATCGCGACGCTCGCAACGCCCGCTCCGTCAAGGCGAGGGCGCAGCGCAGAGTCCGCGGGCTAACAACCATGTCACATGGGAAAACTAGTTTAACCTTGTATGTAATTGAATTGCGCGAGGAGATGTATTTTCTAATGGGACCTTAAGGGTACTAGTTGGAACCCAGCGACGTGTCGCGACTGCAGACAACACGTCGCGACGACACGACTGGCTTCTATGTAATATCTTTCGAAAGTGAGTGACACAAAGTCAGCGACGAGTCGACACGTCGACACGGCAGACGACACATCGTATGACCGCAGATCAGTACATGACCCGGCGACATGTCGCAATACATCGTCTGCAGTCGCGACACGGCGCCGGGTTTGAACTTGTACCTTTAGTTTTACGTCTGGTGAGACAGCGCAGCCCTGGCATGGCCGCCATGTACTGTTGGGAGTATACTATACATAATATATCTCGCGTTAAGGTACCATAGGTTCAGAAAATGCGAGTTTTTGAAATATCGTACCGCTTTTTTAGATCATAATACGGCTGCCAAAATGCCATTAAAATTAGAGTTTAGCCATTTAGTTACTTTTAATTTATTGTATTTTACTAACATTTAGTTTCATAAGTACCTACATTGTATTACTAACATAATATGGGCTTCAAGCCTGAAATAAAACATTGAATTGAATTAGGGAGTTCATCGAATCGAATCTTAATTTTTTGACTTTCGCTTGATAGAAAAAAAAACAAACATAGGCTAAAACACACTTCAAACATTTGTAACAATTTATGCACAAAAACTACAAATAAATGCTTCAAAAATACGCAATTATATTTTTGAGGGAATTCCTGACTGATGTACAATATTTATTGCCGGGTACTGTATTTCCGTCTCAAATGATCAATTGTTACAACACTAATTAGCTGGTAAAAGTCAAGAAACGTAACATTGTTTTTTTTTTATTGTGCACAGCTTTTAAATAGGGAATTTAAAACCATGACTCACCAAGTTTCCGTGTTGCCAGTGTTCTTGATCCCGGTCGCTGCGAAGACAAAAAGGAAAAATATGAGAAATTGAAAAAAATACAGTTTATAATAATCTCAAGTTAGGGCGTCCGCTAGATGGCGCGGGTGCACGGAGCTAGCGCACGCACGCGGGTGCCAATGTCGGTAAAATCCATCACACGCGTCCGCCCCAGCTAGTCTTGCTAGTACTATTTTGAGCTTGAGTGGCGGTATTCCTTTATAGACGGTCTTACCCACGTTCACCTTAGTACAAGTGTAAATACTTACTCATCTTCCGAGTTTTCGTTTATGCTTGTCATTCTTTGCCGCTTCGGACTGGGGCTTTCTCTGTAAACGACAAAACAGAACTGCTTATCAGAAGCTACTATTAGCTTATAGTATTTTATACAATTGTTATATAGAGAGCTTTTCAATCGAGTACCGTGTTTAGGCAACGAAGCTTACTGAGTTGCCTAAGTAAAGTACGAGATTGAAAAGCTTGATTATATCACTATTGGATACAATACTTTTTCTACGCATCATCTAAAATAATACTGTTTTTACTATAAAACCTAAATAATTAATAAACCTAAGTAAATATCTCAGTAGACAAAAATGTAGTACAAAAGACATAAACGCACGACTATTGTCGCCCGTTGTGTCTTTTCTATGGGAGCGCGGCGGCAAGTAATTTTCCAACTTTTTTATAGTTGACTACAGCGTATCGAAATGTATATTATAGTTGAGTTGGGAGCCCATACATGAAAAGTTTAATTATAGTTTAGTAACCGGAATTTTAATTCAACCATTACAGTCGACGAGTACAAAAAAGCACTATTAGTATCAAAATACCTACTGGGTGTCATTTTTTAGGTGATACAAGATATATCCTGGTTTTCAAACATCGTGTATCGTGTCGAATTGAACTTTAGTATAAGACTTTTTTTTTGCGATTTCAGCGCGGTAGACTTATAAGTATTGCTGTTAATACTTACGTGTCAGAGAGTTCCCGCTTCGGTGGACTTGTCTTTTCTTTGGTCGGCAGTTTGATCAGCGGCGGCGGACCACCTGTGGGACAAGGGCAGACGTTATTATATCAACTTTAGAGGGAGATGAAGATATTGTTCTACCAGAAACTTAGGCAAGCATAACTGACTATCACTTAGATGAGATATTTGTCATAAGTATCTATCATTAGAAAGAGAAGGATAGTTTTCGTGCGCGGGATTTGAATTGCGCTCTCAGAGTAGTGAGTCTCAGACACGGTGCAAATAGAACAAGCAAAACATTTGAAAACCTTTTAAATTAACCCGATAACGGTTTTGCGTAGAATTTTTTCAACTGACGCGCGGGTACAACCTAATATCAAGCTTCGTGCATTCGGACAAGGTTCACTATAACGCGCTCGATAGGCGTGGCTTTCAGTCAGGGATAATAATTCGGTACACGGCGGGAGGAAGTTGATGACTAGAAATATAGAATTGAAGAAATTTATACTTAAAACAGAATCACATACGGTTCAAATTTCGTAAATTATTTCTCTTGAGTTATCAACTTTTCCCCGCCTTGTACGGAATTGTAACCTATGTCACGCGCGTCATATAAACGATCCATTTACCGATTGAAGACACTTCTACTACTACTAGACTTCGACACAAATAATTTGTAAGAGCCAAAATTAATTAAGACTAAAATAGAGTTCTCTTCATTTAAGACCATGATTCGTCATATTATATCTTATCTTGTCACAAACATGATTAAATGTCTGAATTTTGAAAACAATGTTAATTATCAGACGCACTTTTAAAAGATATACACGATAACATATTTTACTACATCTGTAAATAAAAAAATGTTTTGACTATATTTTACGTGTCTAATATATCTCCAAGACAGTAAATCATAATAAGTTTACACTTTGTAATTGGAACAACTAAATAGTTTAAAAACTTAACTACGAGTTTTTTTAGATTAAACTCCTCGTTGTCGAGCACTGTCGCCTTTGCTACTTCATTCAGGCTTAATTCACAAGCGGCTCGGATGGGCCTTAATTCACAATGGGCCTCTTGGCCTCGGGTCCGAAACTTACGATTGACGCTATATTTCTCAGGCTTCACCTCCACATCGCTGGGCGTGGCGCTGCTATCGGGCCGCTCGGGTCTGAGCCTCATGGCCTTGGGTTAAAAACTTACCACTGACGCTAAACTTTTCAGGTTTTACCTCCACGTCGCTATCCTCCTTCTCCTCGGTGGTGACGCTGCTCTCGGGCCGCTATTAGAGTCGTTATTCACGCGGCTCGGGTGTAAGCCTCTTGGCCTCAGGTTAAAACTTACCGTTGACGCTATACTTCTCCGGCTTCACCTCCATGTTGCCGTTTCACCACTTCTCGAGCGTAGCACTGTTGTTCAGTCTCTTGGCCCTCTCGGGTCGCTTCTCAACACGCGGCTTTGATCTGGGCTTAGGTCAATGCTTAGGGTTTCAAACTTACCATTGACGGTAAACGACCTCGAGATTGGCGCTGCTATTGGGCCGCTAGGGACGCTTTTAGCGGCTTGGGTGTAAGCCTCTTGAACTCGGGTTTCAAACTTACCATTGACGCTAAACTTCTCAGGCTTAACCTCCACGTCGCTATCCCCCTTCTCCTCAGGCGTAGCACTGCTCTCGGGCCGCTCGGGTCGTTTCGCCTGTAGCTCGGGTCTGGGCCTCTTTGCCTCGGGCTTGGAGTCGGGTTTCGCGTTGTCCTGTGGCTTTTTTGGTTCGGCGGTGGCTGTCGTCGTTGTTGTTGTTAGGGAATCTAAATTAAAAAAGAATTTGGTAAATATTATTAACTTAATTTGAATTTATGCTATAAATAACTGACGTAGAGCGCCGTTTCACTATTTTTTGTAATGTAATGAAATTGGCATTTCATAAGATAACATAGAATTTGTAGTTTTGAGCAAATTATTTTAAGGACCCATTCATCTCTCTGGTACTGTATGTAATGATACAAATATTGGGAAGCGCTGAGCATGGCGGTTGTTAGGACAATTTGGTGGAACGACAAGCTCATATTAATACAAAAGGTCATCCGTCTTGTAGGTTTAGCACAGGAGCGCCGCCGCCGGCGAGATATACTACATATATCTTTCTAATTGTATTAATTGGAGAGGGACGGGTAGTCTGTCTCGCGGGCGCGATACTCTAGCGGTACTCCTTGGCTAAGCCGGCTGGGGAGTCATGGGAGTTCCGCAGGACGTTATTGGAAATCGTTAGGAATTAGGAAGGTCCATGTTAAGCAGAGCCATTGTGGTTGATAGATGTATGTACCTGTATCGGGCGGCTCGTCCTTGTTGTTCCACCGGATATCCGTGAGCCCCTTGATGCGGAGCTCCTCTGCCGTCTTTAGCAGGCTCGCTAGCTGCGACTGGAACAAATGTTCACAATTCTGTACTTCGTACTGCGTAAATATAAACGTCCGTGGTAATGACACAAAGCTAATTTTTTTAAAATTATATTTGTCATGAATATGACAACTGTCTGTATATTATATTAGTGTGGCTAGAAGCCGCTTGACAGATGACACCCATTCCATTAGGCGCGGTTCGGCCGAGGCACGTCTACACTGGCCGTTTTGTGCGCGAGGAAATTTCCTCGCGCGTATGCTCGCTCTGTGGGGACCCGTCTATTTAGCCATTGAGAAGGTTACATTTTGAAGTGTACATGGGACATACGATTATATCCGCTTCATGCGAAACAACTCGTTTCGGCATACGCGTTTATAAGTCTTATAACCGCGCGTTTTGTTAATCTGAAAAACGCGGTGACTTGACGGACTGCATGAGCGCTATTACATATACATTATATGCTGCTACCGGCACTTTGCCGGCTTGATGATAATCTGCCCATGTAGCTGCTGGTCCTTTAACTCTTTGATCACCAAAGGCGTCAACTGACGCGCGCGTACATATGTTCATCTCTTCCGTATAGGTAATAGGTACATATAGTCGAGCAGCGCCTTGAGATGTTTAGGTTGCGCGCCGTCTATGACGAGCACTGGTTTGCACTGTCGTGGGCCCCAGCAGCATGTAGGTAGTAGATATACTTACATGATGTACGTTCATCTCCCCGGTGTACATATAGTCGAGCAGCGCCTTGAGATGTTTAGGTTCCGCGCCGTCTATGACGAGCACTGGTTCGCCCTGCGCCTCGTGGGCGCCCAGTAACGCGCCGAGAAGCTCGGAGCATGCTGCTAGGACGACTCTGAAACGTAAGATAGAAGTAAGTTCGTGATTCCGACATGAATAACAAAAGCAAACACGTACTTGGGATTTCTTAACTTAAAAAAATTGCGTGAGACTTGGATATATTGAATTATTTGAAATACAAATACTGTGATCGAGATGTATAGCGTCACGTCGCAGAAGCGCTCTCGAATATCCGATGTCTGGTGATAAAGAAAAGTCCTTGCTGCTGTCGACCTGTGTGGCGAAGCTGGGCGATCAGTAAGGTACAAACCTGTGTGCTTGTAGCGAGACTCCGCGGATGTTGTCTGGGTCGACCAAGTCCTTGCTGCTGTCGACCTGTGTGGCGAAGCTGGGCGAACAGTATATATAGCTGAGACATAAGAGACAGTAAGATACAAACCTGTGTGCTCGTAGCGACACTCCGCGAATGCTGTCCGGGTCGACTAAGTCCTTGCTGCTGTCGACCTGTGTGGCGAAGCTCGGCGAGCAGTATAGCGTCACGTCGCAGAAACGCTCTGGAAAATACAACAGTAGTATTAAACAACGGATACAACACTAGTTTAGAGAGGGAAATATCTGAACTCTTGACGACTACAATACAGTACACAGACGGAATTTACAAAACTCGGTTTTAATAAATATTATAAGATCACACAAATTGATTAAGTCCCACAGTAAGGTAATTAAGCCTTGTGTTGTGGCTATACATAGACAACGATATATATAATATATAATATATAAATACTTAAATACATATAAAACATCCATGACTCAAAAACAAATATCCCTGCTCATCACACAAATAAATTGCTTTGCCAGGATTTGGACCCGGGACTATCGGCTTCATAGGCAGGGTCACTGCCCACTAGGCCAGATAGGTCATCGTTTCAAAAATAGTGAGTTTAACGATCTGTTGTGCACCGTCCTTTGAACTCGGCGAAGTTGCAAACGCAAACCTTTATTTTACATTTACACAAAACATGATTGAATGATCAATATTGACGGCTAATGGTTCCTCTACACGATAGCCCAGCGCTGGATCAGCGAGAAGGCCATGCGATGGTTGAGAGCACGCACTATGGAATGGGCCACGTGTAGATGCATACGCACCATTGCTGGCATGTGCGGATGAAAAACCGACACCGAGGTCATCCGACACCACTACCCTCTCTACACATTGGCCCATCTTAGTGGACCAGTATGATGGCCCATCTTGTAGAAGAGCTATAATCTATCACAATTTTCTGAGCGATTGCTAAAATATATTTTTTTCCGCGTAAAATGCTTATTATAAAGCCTTTGCTTATTTTGTGCCTAGACCAATCCATGTGTTTCTCGTTTCTCGCCATGACATTTATTTAGAAGTAGTTTTATTCCTTTAACATATGGAGTGCCAACAGCATAACGCATTCTAATATTTCTAATATTAAAATCTTACTTGTTTCACACTTCGCTGTCGATCTCGTGCAAATAAGTCTACGTCACTTTCATTTGCGATAGTTATTATTCATTTCGTGGTTTTTTATCAAGTTGTGCTATGAAGATGATACTCTTCTGAATCTTAATTCTCAATATGTCATGTCCTCATGACATTTACTTACTACTTACTTACTCCGTTGGCTCAGCGACCCAAAGTAAAAAATGAATTAAGAAAAAGAGGATGAAACTCTATAATTAAGGACTAAACTTGGTGGGGTAAACAGTGGCGTAACAACATCCTGACACCCCAGAACCTAAATGGTCGCGCTGTGCGGTGACGTTCCGGTTGTGGAATGAGCTCCCTGTCAAGGTTTTCTCGAGAGGATACAATACCTATGGGGTTCTTAAATAAGAGTGTACAGATTTTTAAAGGGTCGGCAACGCATTTAACAGCCCTGGGGTTGCAGGCATCCATAGGCTACGGTGACTGATTACTATCAGGTGAGCCGTATGCTTGTTTGCCACCGACATTATATTAAAAGAAATACAGAGTCATATACCAACTGAGGCCCTTGACAAAATCCTCGAATGAGGGCAATGGGGGCCTGTACCAACAGCCTCTCGGTTAAATTGGGGCCCATCTCGAGCTAAGAGCCCGTGGCATCTTTCCCGCTTTGCTACCCTAGGAGTGAAGTGACTATGATAGGTGATTGGACGGTCAGTGGACGTCAAAGATATTTTTACATTTTTCGCCTTATCACAAAGGAGTAAGGTGCAAAAGTGTAAACATATATTTGACTTCGACTGTACAGTATACAATATTTGCTAAACTGCATTCTAAACTTTTTCTTTCAATGAATTCAAACTTGACCCGCTAATTGCAGTACTTATACGGTATTATGTCTAAAAATAACAGCAGCTATTCAGAGTTTGTTGCACTCATTAGATCGTTATAAATAAGTATTTGCATATGGTCACGCCCAGATATTTGGCCAGTCACACGTGATTATAACGGATTCCAAAAAAACTATCCGCTTCGTACCGAAGTTTCTAAAACATATATCTAAGCTTTGCTATTTCAATTTCATAATCATATTTTAAAACGTTTCGTATGGCTAATTCACTACTTAATGATCTTTTATAGGTATTGTACTAATATTGATCTATGATGATTTGATGTACCAATTAGATCGGTCGACATGTTTTGTATCGGAGATATAAAAACAAGAATTAGAACCGACTTTGCTCTACTCTGAATGTTACTACACGTAAATACAAAGACTCTTTAGAGAGGTAAGTTCAACTTTTGCTACCTGTACCCCTAGTGTAAATAAATTCGATTTCGAAACGTGACGTACGCGTTTGCGTTTAGTCTCATTTTGTATTGGATTTAGAAAGAGCGCGCCAAGCGGGACGTTTTGGAAACTCAAAATCCTATACAAAATGAGACTTAACGCAAACGCGTTCGTCACGTTATGATGTCGATCAAATTTA
Organism: Cydia pomonella; assembly: GCF_033807575.1. NCBI lineage: Eukaryota > Metazoa > Arthropoda > Insecta > Lepidoptera > Tortricidae > Cydia > Cydia pomonella. Next base: position 4,364,685 of record NC_084727.1, read on the forward strand.
TACTAGGGGTACTGTTCTCTCTCTATTATTATGTTTGTGTTTTGTTTATTTCGAAAAATAAAGATTATAGAGGGCGGGTCACGTCACGTCTGCCGCATGCATCCGGATAGGTGGGCTAGTATAGCCACCAAGTGGATGCCGCAAATTAAGCGCGGACGTGGCAGGCCCAAACGGAGATGGCGGGCGGGCGCAACAGCGGAAGATGTGGAGATCTCGAGGATAGGCCTTCGTTCAGCAGTGGGACACTGTAACGGGCTAACTAAAAACAAGTGCGAATCGGACTCGCTCACGAAGGGTTCCGTACCATTATTTATAAAAACGGTAAAAAAAATATGTTTGTTGTATGGGAGCCCCCCTTAAATATTTATTTTATTCTGTTTTTAGTATTTAGAGTTATAGCGGCAACAGAAATACATCATTTGTGAAAATTTCAACTGTCTAGCTATCACGGTTCATGCTGAGATACAGCCTGGTGACAGACGGACGGACGGACGGACGGACAGCGAAGTCTCAGTAATAGTCCCGTTTGACCCTTTGGGTGAACCCTAAAAAAGACTAAGTTGTGTAAAGGCCCCTCGGGCCCGAGCAGTTTTGAAACTAGAGTAATACAACGATAACATACTCGTAAAAATATCAATATTTTAAAATATGCTTTGCTTATTCTAATTCCCAGTGTAACGAATTCGCCCTAATAACACTAACACGTTCGTCTATCGATCAAAGTACCGGAATTTAAAAAGTAATCAATCGACGATCGATTAATCGGTCTACTACATTTGCTACTAAACGCAAGTAGTATGAACTCGCACATCACACTAATCAATGTGTAATCGGGACTAATCTTATTTGTAGAGCTATAAGAACTTGTCACATATTTTCACGCGAAGCGTCTGGTTCACGTAACTGGTCACCGAAGAGCTGGCGACTTCCTCGCACAACGTATTAGTATTGATATTGCGATACAACGAGAAAATGCCGCATCCTTAGTACAGTGTCTCAAGGGCCTATTTTAGATTTCAACTGGCTATAGTAATCCTCTGTATATATCCATTATGTATATTATTATTGTAAATAAATACCTTTTCGCGCTTAGTTGTAAAATATAATATTGCAGATGAATGTTAAGTAAATGTGGCTTCTAATTGAAAAGAAACGCCGCTACTCAATACGTATTATTTTATGTTTTTAAATTATTGATTTGTAATAATTTCACAATAAATACAGAACCATAACGCTTGATAGTTAAGTTTGTTTTGGCGTGACCGTTATCAAATTTCACACATACCGCGAATCGTTATCGAATTTCACGGAGCGCAGGATGCTTCGAAAAACGACGCCGGCGCATTTTTGTCAGCGGCCATTTTGGATTTTTATATACCAACGTTCGTTAGGCTGACTTTCCAATAAAGTTACGCGAGCTAGGTTGCTAAGGATATAAAAACCCAAACGCACGGTTTTTATATCTCAGATCTCAAATACTAAAGAGGGAGCGTAAAACCAGGAAATTAAGCCCGTCACAGACGGGAGCGATAATATACCAAAAGATATATTATATAGCAAGGCATCTTAAGATACCTTGCTGTATATTAGTTCGGTATATTACGATATATTTTGGTATATTTCGTCTTTCTCACAATGTAAGTGCTAGACAGACAGTGATATATATTTTTCATTAGTTGTCGTGTATGGAGCTTAGCTATACTATAACATATATATTTCGGTATCTTTCGGTATATTAATATATATTATCGCTCAGTCTGTGACGGGCTTTATCGTAAGAAATGATACGGCCGTTTATGCCGCTAAAACGTATACTATTTTGACACTCAATTTAATAGGGTAACTTTCTATTGACCTAGAACGTGTATAGTATCTATTCTATATATTATACTACAAGTAAATAATAAATAATAATAATTCAGCCTATATACGTCCCACTCTCCTACTGCTGGGCACAGGCCTCCTCTCATGCGCGAGAGTGCTTGGGATATAGTTCCCACGCTAGCCCTTGCGGATTGGGCACTTCACCTACACCACATACCAACACACGTACCATATACTACAAGTACAGGTAAAAATCTGAAAACTATAAATTTGTAAATAAAAATAGTTATGGTACGAAACCCTCGCTGGGTCCGTCTTGCACTGTGTACATGGGCCAATAGTTGGCTGAAAATAAAGATTTTCATTCATTCATTCTTTCATGGTGTCTAGTAGGTTATATGGTCGTTACGGAGGGGAGGATGTATAGTACTGATGTCAACGTGATTTGTTGTCTTTGGCCAACTATTTTGACAAATATCAGTATTTTACGAAGATTGCTTCTTTATTAAGCTAATAAAGTATCCTTCGTGTGTTTTCAATTTCAGCAAAAATTTTTTTGGTACTATGTTTTTAGTATGTATAAAAAAAAAATCTGTTTCCTGTTTCGTTGGCGTATGTGCCGCCAATATCATACTCGTAGATTTAAGTCAGGTCCCCATTTAAAACCAGCGCCACGGATTGCCGCGGCATTATGCTGAGTGGGGATCCTATTTTAGCGTCCAATGTTTTTCTTTCTCTGTATGTTCTTCTTTTTCCAAGTGTAATGTGTTGTGGCGTTAAATAAATGTATTTTCTTTATTTCTTTTTTTCTTCGTCTAAAAACTTCTTAAGACTAAGTATACTACATAAATACCTTTTGCTAGCAGCTGAGCGAACATGTTCTGCACGTTGGAGTGGTGGTGCTTCCACCGCAAGCAGTACTGTTGTGGCACCATCTTCATGTCACTGGCTATATTTACTATTTGGTCGGTTATTGTCTTATATTTAATTTGTAGGTCTGGAATGTTCTCTAGGTACCTGGAACAAGAGAAAACATAAGTTAGCCTTCAAATTACACTTACAAATAACTATATAAAGAGAAATAACAGGTGCTCAAACTATGTACAAACAAATTCTCTCTTTGTCAAAAAACTTGGTGCATTGCGGTAACTTCAAATAATAATTTTGAAAATGACAAATATGTACTTAACTAGATGAATTTTTTACTGTACTGCCAACAGATCCTGCAGCAAGGACTAGGGAGGGGAGACTACAAGGGGGAAGGGATGTTGATACAAAATAGCACTGTAAGCTCGCATGACTGATGATCCAACCTAAGCGGTAGCGAGTCGATGGATTACATCAGCGTCACATCACACCGGCTAAGCCTCAAAGGCAAAATCAAACAAAGTAGGCTCGCACACCGGCTCATTACGCAACAACCCGTTTCACCCCGCCGTAGGGACTCGCAGCCTGCCCGAGACACCGGAATACCCAGAAGATAGGACTGGAGTGTAAGGTTTGCAGTCAGGATAGTAGGAGAGACGGGCAAGTTTTAGCCGATCCGAATACAATGGACTAGAAGCACTTTTTAGGGTTCCGTAGCCAAATGGCAAAAAACGGAACCCTTATAGATTCGTCATGTCCGTCTGTCTGTCCGATTATGTCACCGCTACTTTTTACTGTAGCAACATTAATCAAGATGCATTGGTAAGCGTAAAGTATTATGTGCCATTTCTTTCAGTGTCATTTTCATAATTTACGCCATTTTCGAAGTTACCCCAATGCACCTTTTCGCCGGACAATTTCTGCTGCCTTGCTCCTAAGAGGGACAGAGAAAGAACGTAAGTACACCTTTCCTTATCCCTCTCAGCAACAAAAGCCCGACGAAAAGATAGATGTAAAAGGAGTACCTAAAAGTACCTTGTCTCAATAATTTTTAATTTAGACGCATATAAAAATGTTTATCAATTCAAAGTTATCTAGCAAAACGTCATTAAACATTATCTATTTCTCATAGACATACCTACCCAAACGTTATTTTGGAACGATAAGGGCTAAACCTCTGACACTCTTATCAGTTTCCAAAAACACTGTCCAACAACCAAATAGACTTATCTCCATACAATATACAGCGCACATATGACCAATTGGTTTTGAGCCGTCGAAACGCGGGGCTTAAAAGTATTGGGCGTAACTTTATACAAATTATTAGATAGTTAAGACGTTTTGAAGTTGAAATAGCTGTGTATATTCGATAGCGCTATCTGTTTTTCGAGTCGAAAACAGTTTAAAAATGTGTGCTGTGATTATACGTGTACTTTGTATGTTTATCATGTTTTTGTGGTCAAAAGAGTGAATGTCGTTCTTTTATAATTTTGATGTTGACGAAATACGATGCGTCGATTAGTCATACTTACAAATAGTTCAAGAGTTCGATCGGTGCAAATTATTATTCCTAAACTTTACCTATTAGGTTATGGTGTTTCGTATTTGTGTGCATTTAAGTATGTTCTAGCAAATAGAGTGATTGATTGAATGATTATCAAATTCAGGACTCGTCCTATAAATTCCGTCTAAAATTGTAAATAACCTTTATTCTTTATTTATATTCAGGGGTTGACGGATTTAATAATAAACTTTCAAATAGCTGGGCTCGGTTATCTCTGAAAACGGGACAATTGAAGCGGACATCATACACAGGACGACATCTGGATGGAGCAAGTGGCGTACGCTAACCGGAGTCTTATGTGATACCAAAATGCCTAATCAAGACCAAAGGAAAAATTTATAAAACTGCTGAGGCCAGCTTTACTCTATGGATGTGAAATCTGGCCGACAACCAAGGCTCACGAGCAGAAGCTACATACAACGGAGATGCGTACGCTGCGCTGGTCGGGCGGGGTAACCCTTAAAAAAAAAGTGCGCAACGAGCATGTAAGAGGGAGTTTCAAAGTGGCTCCCATAACCCATAAAATTTCTGAGGCTAGACTAAGATGGTACGGCCACGTAATGAGAAGACGATCACGTGGTTATAAAGTGCCTTTCCATCGCTACAAAAAAGAGGGGAAGTGGAAGGCCCCAAACGACTTGGATGACGAATGTCCGAAAGGATATGAAGGTGCCCAAGAAATAATACAAAGGGTTTTCGTATTTAACAACTTTGAAAGAATACATTTGAAATTATTTATTATTATTGTGTAACTTTTATTTTTAGGCAGGCGTAAGAGATATTCGGTATTCGGCTGAATAGTAGGCAATATTCGGTCGAATACAGAAAATTCGGCAAAGTGATCGAATAGCCCGAATACCGAATAGTTGCCGAATATTCGTGGCATTAAGTTTACAATATGTGCTAGTGCTGCTCTCTGGCAGCAGAACATTGCAGTAATACCCCCTATTACTCTGAAAATATCTATAGTTATGCTAAAAATCACTATTTCCATACATTATTTAAGATTTGATGTGTGTTATTAGGATTCCGTACCCAAAGGATAAAACGTGACCCTATTACTAAGACTCCGCTGTCCGTCCGTCCGTCCGTCTGTCACCAGGCTGTATCTCATGAACCGTGATAGCTAGACAGTTGAAATTTTCACATATGATGTATTTCTGTTGCCACTATAACAACAAATACTAAAAAGTGCGGAACCCTCGGTGGGCGAGTCCGACTCGAACTTGTCCGGATTTTTATTAACGATTTTCATCTAGGTTAAGTCGGTAGGTCCCGTTACGCTGGTTTTCCTAATAATTTATCTCGCTTTCGCGTGGCAAGCAAAGGAATACACGACCAGTACCCATAGTGTAAATTTAGTCGATAGCGAAACGTGACGTACGCGTTTGCGTTAAGTCTCATTTTGTATGGGTTTTTGAACAGCGCGCCAAGCGGGACGTTTTGGAAAGTCAAAAATCTCATACAAAATGACACTTAACGCAAACGCGTACGTCACGTTTCGCTGTCGAAAATATTTACACTAGGGGTACAGTTTAGAAAATACATCTTTACAGTACCTAAATGCCCTAACATTTACGATTAACAATCAAATTTAGACTTTATTACAATAAGACAAGGTTTTAAATTAACTAATAGTAGAAATAGTCTTTCCAGTAATGAATACACATACGATCGAATTTAGACTTTATCTTAATAACTTTAAGGTGTATATTGATTAGGTAAGTGTTAGCCGCTTATGCCTTTGCAATATAATGGCAGTGCTAATTTTATTTTTCTCAGAATGGTACAAAAAGCGCAGTTGCAAGAGCGCTGCATTTATAACGGTTGAGCAATTGTTCCGATAGGGTTGCCGACATTGATTAGCGGATTTTAGTAAAGTTTTTTTCAAATTGGCGATATTGGGAAAAAATTGTCTTTAATAAACATTATTTGACATAATTTGATGGTTGACTCGTAGAGAATGCCATAAGTCATTAAGTCCGCCATTTGAACATATTATTTTGTATTTTGTGCAATAAAGTTTTATTTCATAAAACTTTACGGGCCTGATTTAATTAAAATATTATGTTTGATCCCTTACTTACAAATAAATAAGTCAAAATGACAGATAAAGACAAACCATTCAGAGCTAATTCAGGCCAGCAACGCGTTTATGAATAACGCCATAAATAAATAAATAATTTACAATATATGATACATCAAAACTTAACTAGAAAATAAAACTAAAAACTAATACTAAATAAAAAAAATGCTTTACATTTACATCAAAAATTTTATATAATTAATCGGGATTAATAAATGAATAACAACACTTCCGTGATATACAGCGAGTGAGAATGCGATGGTGAGGAGTGTTAGGGTCGGCAACGTGCATGTAACTCTTCTGGATTTGCAGACGTCCATAGGCTACGGAGACTGCTTACCATTAGGCAGGCCGTATGCTTGCTTGCCACAGACGAAGTGTAATATTTTTTTTTATGAAAACGGGTAATTCACTTATTTTTGAATCGAAGATTGCTCGACATAATATTTCGCTCCATAACGAAGCTCTTCGACGGGAGGGACGCAGACCCGGGATTAATATATTTTTTTTTATGAAAACGGGTAATTCACTTATTTTTGAATCGAAGATTGCTCGACATAATATTTCGCTCCATAACGAAGCTCTTCGACGGGAGGGACGCAGACCCGGGATTAATATAATTTATAATCGGCAAATTATCAATTTATGAGGCTAATCTATGTATAGAATCTGTCTTCAAAAATTCGTACCCATACACAAAAAAGATTCCGGGATCGATATCATGAACGACATACTAGTACTACACATTTATGAGGAAGAATTTGTATTGACCCGGGTATGCCTTAACCTACGTCCAAAAGATGTATGGGCACTGTGAATGTATGTATGGGCGCTTCGTGTGGTAGGGCACAGCACAGCGGATGTCAATCCAGATCTAGAGCAGAGCCCAACTGGGGAAGTACCTCCACCTTACAGAAAACCACAGCCAAATAACAAGAGACCCTACTCATAGTGTTGTGTTCCTACCGGTGAATAAGGTTACCAGAGCTCAACGAGGATGCGGGATGTTAGGGTCGGCAACGGGCATGTAACACCTCTGGAGTTGCAGGCGTACATAGGCTACGGTAACCGTTTAACCGAAGAACATTTCTTCCGTCGCAAATTTAACGTAGCGCGACATATCTTTCGTCCCCTTCTAATTTCCTGGCTCACCCCCTTGCCTGTCTATTCGAGCAATACAAAAATATACAACAATACAATTTAACTCAGTGCCAGTTATCTGCAGCTGACAGCCCTGTGTTGTAATATTTTTACGTCAAAACGCTTCAATCGGTCAATACTTCATACGAAGCCATATCTATCCATTTAATTATGTATTGTGTTGTCTATGTAGTTGCTTTCCAAGTACTGTTAACTGATAATAAGACTTATCGTAATGATATAAGGTCCAATGATGGTCAATTAGTGTTGCTGTTGTGCTGGTGCGCGTAATGGCGCGTGTGATGATTTATTTAACAATAACTAGTAAATTTTAAAAATTATGGGTATTTAGAACATGTATATTCTCGAAGTACCTAGCTAGTGTCCTTTCAATCTCGTAGTAGAATGATTACTTTCAATATTTTCGTGGAAAATCTGTTTTATTACAAGCTTTTATTTAACTTGCAATGTACATCTATGTATGTAACTATGTTTGTACGGGTCAAATCTTGCAAGTTAAATTTGACCCACTTCCCGGTTTCCGATGGAACTGAAAATTAACATACATATGGTACCATCGAGCTGATCTGATGATGGAGACAGGAAGTGGCCATAGGAACTCTGTGACAAAACCACACAACTTACGCAACCTAATTGTGATTGGGGTTTTTAGAATTCTCTCGATGAGTATTAGTTGCCTGTGGAAAGAAGAGTACAGTCAGCAATAGAGAGCTTCTAATAAAAAAAGATTTTTTTGCCAAAAACTTATTTTAAGTTTCGGTACTCTACTGAAAAGTTCACTATTATATCGCGATTGTATAATAATTATTTACGGTACAAGTGCAGAAAATAGTAAATACGCAACGAGGCGTGATAAATTAAAACACGACTGAAGGGAGTAAAGTGATCTGTTAAGATTTAGTTAGTGATAAACATTTTCTACCGAAATGGAATTTCATAAAAAAAGAGGGAAGAATAGCTTTGCGGTCCTAGCGAAATAACTACCGTTATTTCGCTAGGACCGCAAAGCTATTCTTCCCTCTTAGTCTTAACTTTCCAAGAATACATTTTAAATATACCTCTAGCTTTTGGGTATTTTTATTGTGTAATTTTCTTTTTAGGTAGGTGCAATAGATATTCGGTATTCGGCCGAATAGTAGGCAACGTTCAGCCGAATACCGAATATACGGCAATATGGCCGAATAGGTCCAATACCGAATAGTTGCCGAATATTCGTGGCATCTCTACAAATTTTTAAAGTGTATTTTGCACCTATGTTCGCGATTTTTAGGGTTCCGTAGCCAAATGGCAAAAAACGGAACCAATTCAATTCAATTCAAATATACTTTATTCATGTAGGCCTAGCAACAAGCACTTATGAATAGTAAGACAGTATTACATATAATTATCTTAATCTAATTATCAGAGCAATTTATTGATGTTGTAAATATTATTCCATATATAATACTAATGAATATAATTCATAGATCAAATTTAATACTAAAACTTTCACAAAATACAGTCATACAAAAAAAAAACAAAATGTATAAAAAATACTAGTCTAGATTGTTTCTAGAATAAATTCTAAATGTCAAACAAATATAATAAAAACAACAAAGGAAATACATGCATTGGAATATCCATTTCATCATCATTATTCAAATATAATAAATAATTAATCATTTCGAATCACAATTAATCCCACGTTGTTTTATCATTCATGTAGTCTTGTGTGGTATAATAAGCTTTAGAAATAAGTTTACGCTTTACATGATTCTTAAATTTATTAATTGGTAACTCAGTAATATGGTTTGGAAGTTTATTATAAAATCTCACACAATTACCCATGAATGATTTTTTAATTTTATGGAGCCGAGTGAAGGGCACGGCGAGCTTATGTTTATTTCTAGTATTAATATTATGAATGTCACAATTTTTCTTAAAATCGGCAATATTTTTATGCACATACAGAATATTCTCATAAATGTATTGACAGTGCACTGTCATGATGTCAATTTCCTTAAATTTATCTCTCAGTGAGTCTCTATGGTTCATTTTATATATTGCTCGAATAGCCCTCTTCTGCAGAACAAAAATGGTATTTATCTCTGAAGCACCACCCCACAGTAAAATACCATATGACATAATGCTATGGAAGTAACTAAAATATACTAATCGAGCTGTTTTGACATCAGTTAACTGACGGATTTTGCTTACTGCAAAAGCTGCAGAACTCAGTCTATTCGAAAGAGTAGCAATATGGGGACCCCACTGGAGTTTAGAATCTAAAGTTATACCAAGAAAAACTGTACTATCAACTAATTCCAATTCCTCATCCTTCACAATGACACTTGTTTGTACATGCCTTACATTACTAGTGACAAACTTAATACATTTAGTCTTATTCTCATTTAACAATAAATTATTAACATTGAACCAATTTACTACTTTAGAAATAGCATCGTTTACATCATTGTAAGCTTGTTGCTGTCGTTTGACTCTGAAAATAAGTGAAGTGTCGTCTGCAAACAATACTATATCATGGTGGGTCTTTACAAGGAATGGCAAGTCATTTATGTAGATAAGGAACAGGAAAGGTCCCAATATTGACCCCTGTGGTACACCCATAGAGACCAATGACCCCGGTGATCGCTGTCCATTCACATCGACCCTTTGTATTCTACCATTTAAGTAGGACTTAAGTAAATCCAGTGCCGCTCCTCTAACTCCATAATAGTGTAGTTTCCTGATTAATGTTTCATGACAAACGCAGTCGAAGGCCTTAGACAAATCACAGAAGATACCTATAGCATCTCGTGACTCCTCCCAGGCATCGAAGATATGCTTAATTAGCTCAACACCAGCATCGGTTGTCGAGCGACCCCGTGTAAAACCAAACTGCTTATTATGCATTAAATTATTGACGTTAAAATGTCGTACTAATTGAGAAAGAATTAATTTTTCAAAAATCTTACTGAACGTTGGTAGCACAGATATCGGTCTAAAGTTAGTGGGGTCAGAGTTGCTACCCGATTTAAATAAAGGAGTTATTTTACTATGTTTCATTAAATCAGGAAACTCGCCGCAATCAACACTGTTGTTAAATATAATTACTAAGTCAGGCGCTATAATTTCTACTAAGGATTTGACAGCATGGACAGAGACTCCCCAGAGGTCATTCGTTTTTTTGACATTAACCGAATTAAACGCCTTTATTACATCGGAGGTACAAACACGTTCAAAATGAAAATCTCCACAACACTCTGGAGCGTTATCTTTTAATAGAGTAACAGCAGATGAGGGTGATGAATTTAAATCCTTAGTTGTGAAAACTGGTACGTCAGTGAAAAAAATTTCAAATTCTGTAGCTACTTCTAAATTGGAATCTATAATTTTGTTATCAATATTTAGTTTAAAATCATTCACTCTGTGTTTCGAGCGACCAGTCTCCACATTGATTACTGATAACTTTTTTAGTAATAGGAACAATATCAGTGAAAATATTATCTATACAGGTTGCACTAGTAGCAGTCACTCTAGTAGGCTCCATAAACATGTGGTTGAGATTACCAGATTTGAATAGATTCAACAATCTACAAGACATTGTTGAATTTTCCAAAATATTTACATTAAAGTCGCCGCATATAAATAATTTCTTACTAGAAGATGATATTTTAAGTAGCACAGAATCCATTACACTTTCAAATATTTCAAAATTACTTAATGGCGGCCTATACACACAGACAACAATAAATTGCTCCAATTCTACTGCACTTAGTTCTATAGTCCGTTCAACAGACATGGATACAATATCCTTACGTTCCTTAAATTTTAACTGATTATTTAATATAATTAACGACCCACCACGTATGGAACTAATTCTGGTGAACGAACTTCCCACCTGATGATTATTAAATTGAGGCATTAATTCATTATTTGTTAACCAATGTTCAGTAATACATAAAATATCAACATAAAAATCGTTCATAAAAAGTTCAATCTGTAAATCTTTTCCTCTAATACATTGAATGTTTTGATGCACCAGGTGGATATACTTTCCATGTTTACAGTATTTTTCATTATATTTATTTAAAACTAAATTGCCAGAGACAGAATCTTTTGTCTTAACAGCTAGTTTAAATCATTGGTTATGACTGGAACCAATTCCAAGCTCAGACTGGGCTGCTCAATAGGAGCAGAGTTGTCTGCCAAATTCTTGGCAGAAATGTCAAGTAAATAGGATAGCGATAAAGCTATTTGGATAAGTAAATAGGATAGCGATAAACCCTTATGGATTCGTCATGTCTGTCTGTCTGTCCGTCCGTATGTCACAGCCACTTTTTTCCGAAACTATAAGAACTATACTGTTAAAACTTGGTAAGTAGATGAAGTCTGTGAACCGCATTAAGATTTTCACACAGAAATAGAAAAAAAAAACAATAAATTTTGGGGGTTCCCCATACTTAAGGGATAAGTTCGCCTTTGTACTTCTTACTTATTGTATGTTACTTTTAATATGTATTTTTGTACAATAGTTTACTACTACTACTTAGAACTGAAACTCAAAAAATTTTTTTTTCATCAAACCCATACGTGTATCTATGGCTATCCATCTTCAAAAATGATATTGAGGTCTCTTACATCATTTTTTTCTCAACTGAATAGTTTGCACGAGAGACTCATTCAAAGTGGTAAAATGTGTCCCCCCCCCTGTAACTTCTAAAATAACAGAATGATAAAACTAAAAAAATATATGATGTACATTACCATGCAAACTTCCACCGAAAATTGGTTTGAACGAGATCTAGTAAGTAGTTTTTTTATTACGTCATAAATGGTACGGAACCCTTCATGGGCGAGTCCGACTCGAACTTGGCCGCTTTTTTTATATCGAGCGAAAGTCTAAAAAAATCAGGATTCGAATCGATGATTGCTAATTAATTTTTTGACAACCGTACTGTGATAGATCACAGTACGGTTGTCAAATAATTAATTACGATTTAAAAAAGCGATACGATTTTTCAAAAACTCCACTCTATAGCAGTCCAATAATATGATGTTTTAATATATACTTTATGATTACAATGATAAGGTAGAAAATGAAATGTATAAAAACTCAAATTAGACTAGACATAACCAATAAAAGTAGAAACCGTTCAGAAACCTCGGTTTTGCATGAGCGGCCAAGTATTTTGTTTGATTGATGTTTTTTGTGCGCGTTTTGATACCTTTTCCAAATCGTGTTTTTATGATGTGATGCAACACTGAAAACAGGCCGGTCTTTATTTGGCCGTTTAGGCCGTTGATATAATAAATGAAAATGAAAAACAATATAAATCAAATGAAAGAATGTAAATTTTATTATAATATTCAATGTAAATATGTACATAATTATAATGTTTGACGATAATTTTTTTAAAATACGTATAAGTTTGAGGTGCAAATTTATATTGTGTTTTTATAATGAATAAACTATTCTATTCTATTCTATTCTATTCTATTCTATTCTATTCTATTCTATTGGAGATAATAGTGCTGAATTGTTTGAACTTCAGTTATTATTATTAACAAAAACCAGTGTTGTAAACCTACGGATTACGAAATCATTTTGAGATGTATCATCTCTATTAGTATGATATTCTAGATAAATCCGAATTGACCAGTAGGGGTAATATGGTCGGCTCTTTATCATTTATCACCATGATGCCTGTCACGTTCTAACTAGTATGTAAGCGCGAAAGTGACGGGAATAGTGACAATTGATAAAAATGGAACCATGCTGCCACCGCAGATATTCATTAATTTGCGGATTATTTGTATTATGTTAACAAATTCTAATGAGAACAAACCTTCTGAGCTCACAGGCTCACACTGTTTGACCACGCCTTTATGCACATGCAGTTGTATCATCTTTGAAATAATTAACTGTTCCTGAACCTTATTACAATACGATAAAGTCTACTAATGGTCAGTGAACATTGTTGTTGTACGTAAACCGTTACGGAATGTTACGTTACGTATCGATCGTGAAATAACGCTGGCATCGTAGTATTCTATCCGTAGACATACTACCTATAAATTTAATATACAGATGGCAATGATTGACGATGCGATTGACATCTGTACTATTCTGTACATACAATTTGTAGATTGTAATGTGGTACATTCCGCAATAAAAAAGGAAAAAAATATTTACACATATGTCTTACTATTTTTCGTTGTCGAAGGGGTTGCCAAAAATGGTCACCCCTTTAGGGGTTGAACTACCAAAAATCCTCTGTGAGCGAAATTTAAAATATTTAAGTAATAGTATTTTAAGGTATTACCTACCTTGAATTGTGTAGGTTTAGGCTGTAAGTTTTCTGTCAGTATCTTACTTACCAACCTATTGCGACTATTTTGTATATTCTGGTTGGTTCTACAAATATCAATAAAAAAATCCTGTCAAAACTATACAGCTTGTGTTACCTACAGTTAAATAAAATCGACCCTTGTTTATTGCTCTTAATTTTTGGTAAAAAACAATTTGTTACGAATACTCGAAGTATTTAAAATACTAAAACAATTTTATTCATTTATTTTTATTTATTTATTGTGAAATAGTTTTACATAATGTTAGGTTTTGGAGAGGAATACAGTGCGGTAGTTTAATTTATAATATAGTAATAAGACGTCTTAGTCCATCGTTTCCACCCAATAACTTAGTTAATTTTAGATTCCACTAACTTTCAATAGTCCTTACCCTTACACCCTGGCGGGTGCTGCCTTTGCGTGCGCGTCCCATGACACGGGCAAGGGCAACATCCGTTCGGTGTACCCCTAACATTTCATTAAAGTGTCAAAAGGGTCTCTACGTGTTGGTTTCGGCTCCGCGCACGCCTCCCAAAGGTCCAGAACACCATTGTTCCGTGATGGAAAAGACATACAAATAGTAATAAATAAGAAATTAACGGTGTATATTTAGTTACCGTGTTGTGCCGTGTCTACTGGCTGAGTGGATGGAAATAGGACGATAATTTTAGCCTTGCAAAACCCCCGCAGCCCCAAAATAGGACTAAAATAACGCAGCTCAATAAAGTATTCTATTATGTTATGAAATCTATTCTAAATTTCATTTCAATAAAAGTATTTTAGGAAATTAGGATGTATTGATTAAATGAATTGTATCTTAGTTTAATATATGTATAACATGAATTAGAATAATTTGAAACCACGATAATCATGACAATGGAAAACATCTATGAGAGTCAGATCAAGCTAAGTTGGCAGCGATTTTGAAAGCCCAGACGGTGCAAGTGTTAAGTAAACGTCATAATTTCATAGAAGTTTGACGTTTAAAATAATACTTGCACCGTTCCGGCTCGCCGATTTCACTTTAAGATTATGACCGATATTACCGATAAAATGGAGGTTCGGACGCAAGAAAACCAATTTGTGACGCTAGTATTCGCGTTTGGGGGCATTTTTTTTTTATTTAGATCACTTAAATATCACAATAAATCTAAAATTGATGATTAATTTAAATACTGACGCCAATTTATTTTCTGATTAAATCGGTCGATTGAACATCCCGTCTGGACTGACCTTTAAGTTTTTTTTTTTTTTATAAATACGAAGTAAGAAATAAGAAGTAAATTAATACTTGTGACGAGAAACCCCGCTCTTCCATTAGGAAATAGGGTAAAAACCAACAAACTGCACATATCTTAATAAGTTTTTGGCAATAATTTCATTTTTGGTACAAGCTTCTATCGGTGACTGTACTTTTCTTTCGACACACAACTAATACTCATCGAGACAATTCTAAAAACCCCAAACACAATAAGGTTGCGTTGTTTTATTATAGTTCCTACGACCACCTCCTGTCTGCAGCACCAGATCAGGTCGATGGAACTATAATATTACATTGTCACCAGACTTACATATGTATAAAAAATTTTAGCTTCATTGGAAACCAGGAAGGACCCACTTCTTTCCAGATTTACCTTATGAGATTTGACTCGTACATACACAGAAAAAAAAATAGTTCTCCAGCCAAGTAAATACTCTTGTGTCAAGATATTTTGTGTTTCCTATATAAGGAAAAAATAAAATTCTTGCGTCAAGATATAAAATATTTCAAAGTTTATTATTTAAGCTAAAAAATGAAATTCTCTATCCGAGCTATAAAAAGTTTTTTTTTAAAAAGCTCATTATTCTCACCAAGAGCGTGTACGTTTTGTTTTCAGTATTGTATTTTTTAAATTAAACCTAACTGTCTTAGTGCAATACTTAAGGAACTTGAGCCAAGAAACTTTGTTTCTTGGGGTTAGATACTCATAATTGAATTGAGAATTATATTTCTCCATAAAAACAAGAAAAAGTATTGGTTCAAGAGTGCGTTAATCAATGTGAAATATGATATTATTTATATCTAGAGCTGAAATCTCTTAGCGCCAAGTTTAGTATGTCTTGAATAAAGAATGAATTTTCTTAAACCAGCATGGTTTTCGTCATTCGTCGAAATCTTTGTAGTTTTCAATAATCCTCTTCATCTTCTTCTTCCTCGCGTTGTCCCGGCATTTTGCCACGGGTCATGGGAGCCTGGGGTCCGCTTGGAAACTAATCCCGATATAGGTAAATTGCAAGTTAAATAAAAGCTTGTAATATACAACTTTTTCATTCTGTATACCTTCGTGTTCTTACACTCTATACTAGCCTTTGTACTATTTTCTGTCATCTCATTTTTAAATTTTAATTACTTCCCGTGTTTTGGTGTGCGAGTTTCAGCCGCAAATCGCAATGCGCCGTGGCAGAGACATGAAACTAAAATGCGGCATGCTGAGGTGCTGAGTGATGCCGCCGACATATACATATACTTAGTTGCTATAGAATTATTCTTTTTAATTAAATAAAATGTAAGGAATTGAATGATATTTTTTTTTATAAATTAAGAAAACCCAAAAATAATATGAATCTTTGAGATCTTGTATAATTTGTACGAGTAACTATCACCAGAAATTAATGTCTTATTTTTTTACTTAAATAGGTTTATCCTCATAATATTTAGGGGAAAGCGACCAAGGTGCTCGCAAATATCTGATCACGCCCCTATTGCCAAGACGTTAGGTGCGCGTTCAGATATTTTTGACCATCTCGGCCGCTCCGATATATCTGATGGCGACTGTACATCTTCATGTTAATGATATAAATATTTAAATTAAGCTTTTAAAGGATACGTTACTGCAAGTCACATGGCCGCAATTGCATCTACACAATGTTGACCAGGCCGCCATTATAAAAACCCGCGCTCAAAACAGAGACCCGTGTGAAACCTCAGTCTGTTTAGAAACCTGGCGTTCTCCATTTTGCTGCTTTTTCTGTTCCATTTACAATTCAATGGGGTAACAAAAACTAGCCGCAAGGTGCGCGTACGCAGTGTGATGTGGGCAGTATGTTGACTTTGGAAAAACGCTCGCGGTAAGTCCGGTTCAAGCACTTTGAGCTCTCGATTTCGACTGTACACATGGATGACATAGATGTAATAGATTTTCTTCTTAGGAGTTTTCTTAAGATGTTTTAATTCGAAAAACGATTTTTTTGCCTGAAATGCCGGTCATATCCTATCTTATTTCGATTTATATCATCAAATTCTCTACCATCCATCACAACTAGAATAAGGACAGGGAAAGTCGCCTTTGAATCCACTGATCAGCAAATGCAAACGTAAAGAAGCACCGAGTTTTTGAACAACACTAGATAGCTTGAAACTCGGTGCTTCCTCAAGGATGTCGTGAGGATATTGAGTTGAGCGATTGACAACAACAACCATAACACTTACTCAATAATCAAGATCAAGTTGTTCAAGTGGATTTAAAACCTAATTTCTGACTACCGTGACATTTATAACAAAAGCATTTGAGACAGTTTAGTTATATAAAGGTCCGTCTATAGTCCGTCTAAGCTAACTTTTCGCCGATTTGATCACAGCAAAGTGAGGTGGTGTCGTTATACACGTCATATTTTAATAGACATTTGCCAAAACAAAAACATAAGATTATCAAAACGTCAGAACAAATAAATAATAAATGTCATTCAGTAAGTAACAATATAACGCGTTTATTTTATGTGTTTAGATGTCTAAGCAAGTATTTGCAATGTTAGTTTTCCATGGAACTACTTACCCCAACTTCCGTTTACAAACTAAGTCAACGTACTGCCATTGCACCTGTATCGCGTACATTTCCAGCTTACTACGTCTATGTGTGCACCCCCACAGACGAGCGCTAGTAATAGTTTTCACCGTTCATTCACTCGTGTCTAACGTAATAGGTAGTAGACAATTTCCTTTGTATTGTTTGTAAGTTTCATATCAATCGGCTACAACGATCGATTCGGCTTTTTGATATCAGCCACTTTGTGGACCGATTTTAATGTTGGTCAGAGACCTAGACTTTTGAAAATTGCATATGCTCTAGAAACTGGGACGGGTACCACCGCCGTGGCCTGGCATAGTGATAAACTATAACATACAAAAGTATAACATAACCAGCGGTGGCAGCATGGTTCCATTTTTATCACTTGTCACTATTCCCGTCACTTTCGCGCTGACATACTTGATAGAACGTGACAGGCTTGGTGACAAATGATAAAAAGCCGACCATATTAGCCCTACAGGAAATTTATACATAAACCCCCTTATTCATAAACGTGTACTATAAAGATACAATGATTAGCGGCATCGTAACTTTAGTACACGTTTATGGTAGGGGGTAAATAAATAAATCCTTTACCACGAAATGGTCCCGCCTCAGCATAAATGCTAACCCAAAAGTCAGCGCTGATCTTCCAGCGAGACCATTTGTGGGTCACGAACGCAGCTGTACGACGCGTAAACTGAGGAGATAGATATAAAACAATACTTATAATCTATATAAGTTGTCGTTATTTCGGAAGTAGGTTAAGAATAGCATGTAAACTTCAGGTATCTGTCAGTTTCCGCTATAGTTACACAACGGCTACAGTGTTACAGAAACATTGCGATTTAAGAAGCAATCACACCAAGCTAGCTCTAATTATCTAAAAGGTATGAAGTGTGACGGTCGAAAAAGATCGATTGTGTAATTTTACATTTGGAATCGGTCATTTGCAGCGCCGTCATATTTTAAGAAGTATTTTTCCGTCAGTAGAAAGGCGGCAAATTTGAAAAATGTAGGCTCGAGGGGTCAGTCTTCCATACGGAATTTGAATTTCGTGCTTTTTTTCTACTGACAAAGTGGATATGCCAGAGTATATATAATATAGAAGGCAAACGAGCAGAGGAACAGACGAATTGCACGATGATAAGCTTATATCGTCACCCATGGACACCTGTAAGTGCTGAGATGCATTATGCAACCTCGCAGTGTCAGCAGAGAGCCAGCCGCGGAACCGAACCGCCGGAGCTTATTCGCTAAGTACGAGTATATGACTGGTGCTCCTTTTGTGGGGTTTCCTATGTTAAATCTTATGGAGTAAAATTTGTTCAAACGGCTGCTGCAACTTTTTATTTAAATCAATATATTTCTAATGCAGTAGCTAAACGCAGCCGTCAGGCTCGACTATAGTTAGTTTTTTAGCATTAGAAAAAAGGTAAACAATCTTGAAGTCTTTTTATTGAAAAACTCTTTTTATAAATTTGTAACTATTACTTCATAAGTACTATTGCTTTCGTAAAGCAAAAGAATGTAAATGATCGTAAATAATTTAATAATTGTTACCTATTTGCCGTGACTTATTTTTCAGAAGTGTTTTTCAATAAAAAGACAAAATCGCTTACCTTCTTTCTGATGCAAAAAATGGACTATAGTATTCGGAGACTTTTTTTAAAGCATCAATACCTAGGAGCCCTCCACATACTTTGTATCGAGGCCAATTAGAGGCACCTAAATTTAAACCACCTTTTGTACTGATCACATATTGCAAATCACTCTTTCATCATCCTCCATACTATCAACCACCACTTTCTACATTCAACCGTTTGTCAAGACCCCCTGGTAAACCATTATCTTTGGATTATATCAGATTATACTCCAAAATCTACAAATCAAAGATTTTTATTTGAGTCGTCGAGATTCTGACCTGCACGGTGGCTACACATTCATATTAAGATTACTTGTTTGTGACAATCAGCGCCACTTTTCCCTCCACCGACATCGCACCTTGCCAATTAACACCCTTCAGCCAAAAGTCCTAGGTGAAGGTCCAACGATAAATATTAGTTACAAATATCCAACTGTCAGGAACCCAAATCTCTGTGGTTTACGTACCTTTGGATTTAGAAGCGATTTCAGCGCCATCTGCGTTATTCAGTAATCAGTCAGTTTGAGAAGGAAGTGTTTTGTACAAAACACGTTTTGTCTGAGAACTTAATTATTTTAGTGTAAGTAATCAGAATCGTTACAGCATTGTGTTTCGAATGTAGATCCAGGCAATGAAAAAAAGTGGAATAATGTTGTATGGTTGATCGAGTTTTCAGAGCGTCACGCACATACACATATTATAAAATGTGATGATGCGGAATACAAATTGGGGTGATTTGGGATATTATTTTTTTTTTTTTTTTTAGATCGATATTTGCTGTCCGTTGTGAAATACCCAAATATAGGCAAGTTATGATATAAAATTTTGTATAAGTCAAACATCCATGGAACTTTGGTTTTTGACATTTCAAAGTGCTGGGACCCAGTACATTGCAAGATGCGGAACGTTTCTAAAATGTTCTTGGGAAAAAAAACAGGAAACTTTCACTTTGGAACTGGAAAATTTCGATTCCCATTCAAAAATATGAGACGTTTCCGAATATTTCCCATGTGGAAATGTTCGCATTTTGAGACAACTTTTCGACGGCACATTAGTAGACTCGAGAGGTTCACACTAGTGTGGACCTTCTTGTTAAATTCCAAGTTTTTGAAAAAAAAAAAAATTGCCCTAGAACTTACCTAATTCTCGTCTGAATTAGAATCATTACTGCGTAGAGCTTATCGTATGCGTTTAAGCTTCAAACCGTATTAGTACATTACGATACCAGTGCGAAAAGTTAGTGTTCACGAGTGTCGATAAATTAAAACACGACCGAAGGGAGTGTTTTAAATCGACACGAGTTGCGAATTACCTATTCACACATGTATCTTACGACGTTTTACAGTACATATGGCCTTTTAAATTTTCGACATAGTAATGTGCTAATTATCGCACTAGTGCGGTAAAGTTGCAAAAATATTATTGTGCCCGTATAGTCCAACTTAAACCTCCAAACTATGACTATTTAACAAAAGGAAATGTAATGGAAGTATTTTAGTACTAGCCTAGTATTTGATTCATGTCAGTACAACTGCGCAATACAGTTTGTTTGTACTTATGTCCATTCTGTGCAGCACAAATAGTACAATAGCTCATGCAATTTGAATCACAGTCCTTCCGGGTGCGTCTTTAACCTGTTACGATATAAACTAGGCCTAGCAGTATACTATCCGACCGAACCGTCGGTTTCTTTTCGGCAGGTTTCGGCGTAAAAATCATGTTTCGGCCGAAGGTTTGGTTCTGGCGTAAAACCGCCGAACCTTCGGGAGTGTCCGAAAGTTTCGGTTTCGGTATAAAAATCATATATCGGCCGAAGGTTCGGTTTACAACGAAACTAGGCGAAACCGAACCTATCAGTATCGGAGCATCAAAAGAATAAAAATCGTAAGCGGAACTATGTTGGCTTTCGTTTTGAGGTCATCATTTCTATTCCATTTTCGTCGTCCTTTGTGACCAGAACTTCTAGCATGCCTTGGAGACCTGGGAGTCACGCGCGAGAACGTAGGTCATGCTAATAGAGGGTCTGCCCGCGTTGCCAACGTGCCAATCGTTAGCTCCGTACTACTCCGTAGCAAACGAAAAGCAACCTCACTGTCGCACTAATATGGAAGAGCGATAGAGAGAGATGACTAGCATACGCTACGGAGCGTTAATGATTGGCACGTTGGCTACGCGGCCAATCGGGCTAAGATGGCCGGTTTTTTATGCTGTCGTCATATGTCTGCCACGTTCTTACAAGTATGTAAGTGCGAAAGTGACGCATGACATGACAAGTGATAAAAATCGGCCAAGTGCGAGTCGGACTCGCACAGGAAGGGTTCCGTACCATTATGTATAAAAACGGTCACCCATCCAAGTACTGACCCCGCCCGACGTTGCTTAACTTCGGTGATTGGATGAGAACCTCGAGATTGGAAAGAAATATTTATTTTATTCTCTTTTTAGTATTTGTTGTTATAGCGGCAACAGAAATACATAATCTGTAGAAATGTCAACTGGCTAACTATCACAGTTCATGAGATACAGCCTGGTGACAGACGGACGGACGGACAGCGGAGTCTCAGTAATAGGGTCCCGTTTGACCCCTTGGGTACGGAACCCTAAAAATGATACCGCCGCTGGTTAACTTATAACTTTTTGTCGTCGAAGAATCTTCTGGATTCGTTTAATATGCCATGGGGGTGTGCGATGTGCAAAGCTCACAGAGCCAGTAGTTTTATAGATTAGTAGTATTGCTATACTTGCAGCCGGCGCTCGTACTATGACGAACACGAAACGTAAAGTAAAGGTCATCGACCTCGCAGCTGTTTGAGACGCCCTTGTGTCTACTGGGTAACAGACAGACAGACAGTTACTTCCGCTTTTGTGATGTATTGTATTAATTAGTAAATTAATATACCTAGATTATTGGGTAGTAGTAGGTAGTACATTTGAGATTTAGGTATTATGACACCACTTCGATTTGAAGTTTTCGCATTTTGGGAATTTGGTACTTATTTTGAGACAAAAAATTAGGCATTCTGGGATTTAAACATTTTGAGACTCATCCGTAATGAGATCTAGGAATTTTGGTAAATTGATAAAACGAAATTATTAGACGGTGTTTTTTTTAAGTCCGTTAATTTCATTTTCAAGTGCATTTTCATTCATAATTTCAAGTGCATTCCTGGGCTTAAATTAAGTAACTCTAAAAAAAACGGTTTTCTAATTAACTCTATTTTGGAGATAATCAATGATTTATTTATATCAGATAAGGCCTCTACAAGCGTGTACACTTGCCTTAGGGTCTATTTACATATTGATTAGTGTTTAGTATCAATTTTACTACATGGCTACTAAATGCAAGTAGGTACTATTTTTTACGATCGATATTCGAAATGTCATTGATATGTCATAGTTTTAAAATGTTTGGTGTATTTAAATATGTGACATTATCTGTGAAAAGGGACCTTATTGTCGATGGCGCTTACGCCGCACTGCGTAGCGCGGCGTTGTTTATAATATGGGAGCATCGTTGATAATGGCGTAAGCGCCACCGACAATAAGGTCCCTTTTCATAGATAATGTCACATATAAGGTCCGTGTTACAACGTTATTAATTACTTTTACGAAAAAATAAATAGAGTCAGACCAAGATAAGTTGGCAGCGATTTTGACAGCCCAGACAGTGCAAGTGTTATTTTAAACGTCAAACTTGTATGATATTAAGATCTTTACTTAACACTTGCACAGACTGGGCTATCACAATCGTTGTCAACTTAGCTTGGCCTGACTAAAAAAAAAAAAAAAAACTTATTCCATTCAGTTTCCCTAAAATCCCTAAATGTACTGACCGATACTTTGAAGTTAGTGTACTTTAACATTTATAACTTTGTCATTTAAACTTTATGTCCAACTTTTAGTAACATCTATTGCCTGAAAAATTCGTTAATAGGCTACCTACTGTTTTAGTTGCCAACTGACATAGATATGAGTAGGTTCAGTGCTTGAATCAGAATTCAAGTCTTAAGTGTTCTGAGAAGTGACCCATTAAGCACCAATGAAATCAAACACAAGTTACTATAATAAACCTTACCTCATTACATTAAGGTTGATAATTGTTAATGTCACTTCTTTGGTACACTGATGCTGCTCATGCTCATAGTAAAAATAAACAAAATTTTGAAATGAAGTTCTAGACTGTTCCTGTTATATAAATTAATAGCGAATCGCCCTGGCTTCGCACGGGTTACACAAAACCTTACCAAAAAACCAGTCAAGTGCGAGTTCGTTTTACTCGCGCACCGAGGGTTCCGTACAAACTTTGAATAAAGGCGAAAAATTTTTGAACAGAAGTGCCTACTAAGTATAATTGCCATCTATCGGCAAATTGTCTAACTAATTAGCGAGATGTAATGCACGTTGTTGGTTTTTCGAGGATAATTCTCTATCATGTGAAACGATTTTAAAAATTCATCTTTAAAAAAAAAGGTGTATTTAATGTAATCTCATAGAAATTTCAAGTGTAATAACACGCGTTAAGTTGGTTAAATTGCAAACTGAATTCGGAAAGGTTTTTTGTTAATTAATAAAAGTTAGCAAGATAGAGGTCTGATTATATTTTCCTCTAAAATTTATAGTAATGTTGATGTCGGTACACTCGGTCGGTACACACAGATAAGGGAGGGGGAACGTTTTTTTTTCATATTTTCCTTCATATATAAATAAATTTTATTCCGCTATGAATGTTTTGGAATGTACAATATGAGCTCTTTCAAATTATACCCCACTTGACCTACTCACTAAACTTTGAAATTTTGCCCCTCTTCATAATTTCATATTGGGCATTATCCATAGTTAATAAAAATAATTTAAAATTAAAAAATTATAATTTCAATGTGTCTGGGTTTGTTCATAACCATAATTATTCCAAATTTCAAATCAATAGCTTAAGTGGTTCTCGAGATATTTAGTGTTGTGACAGACAGGCAGTCGTATCGATGGACAGAGTTGCACCATAATTCCTTTTGTACCTTCAATCACTCTATTGATAGGTAAAAACTGCATGAAAATCTGTCGTTTTTGAGTTTATTGCGAACATACAGACCTACAGACAGACACACGCAGCGGGGCTTTGTTTTATAGGGTGTCAGGATAGTGATAAACTGAAACTGAGATAGATGTCATATATATGAAACCACCAAACCTCTAGAAAGAGAGGACATCCACTAACCAAATGGCAGAACGGAATTGTTGCTACTGCCGGCAAAGAATGACAAAGAGTAGCAAAAGACATGGAAATAGCTGGAGGAGGCTTTTACACAGAAGGGGTCCACAGCAGAAAAACAAAATAAAACTTAAAATATATACATAAAATCTATAAAATTCTGTGCAGAAAAGAAGCTCTAAGCGTGTAAGAATCAACAAGAGTCAACCTATATAACAATTTTCAAAGAAATTAATTCGGCTGATTAGGTTTGACAAGGTTACAGACACATAGACAGATTTATTTTTGATAGACCATGGAATTTATTGGCTATGACATATGGTACTGCTCAGAGGTCATACTCATCTCTCGGATAGTGATGTCCACATAGAAGTTGCAATTTTTTTTTATGGTAAATTTTCAGTAACTTCTCAATGTTTTCTATGTACACCAGAGGAAAAATTTCGGAGAACATAAAATATCAGTCAAAGTCATGACAACAGTTATCAGTGCTAGTCATTTTTATTATTTTTTATATTAATAAACTTCATTTTGTCTAGTTTTCTTGTAAATAATTATTTATGTTAGTAAGTACTAGAAGAGAGGCCTACACTCTACAATGGGAGCTAAAGGGCTGATAGGATGAGGAATGTAGGTATGGCAATCCAGAAACAATACCATATTGGAATATAGGAAAAGGGCAGAATGGATTATGGGCAGAATCGTGATTAAAATTGACTGTCATACACTTTGCAATAAAACCTTGAAATGAGACTTTAAAACAGGCACTTAGGCATGATTAGCAGCAAACATAACTAAGCAGGTAAGTTTTGAATCATGCATATGCTTCATTAATTTTCACAATGTAGTTGCATTCAAGACGTTTTGTACAGGTCGCCCTCCTGGCCACTGCTGCTGGCTGTATTTACTGTCCATGTCTATCTATAGGTTCAAATGCAAAGCTCTGTTATGAAGAAATGGGTTGTAAAACCAGCTTTTGTAACAAAATATTAATGAAAATTTCTCATATTTCATACTCTAAACCCGATACCCTTTTTTAACCAAAAATGATTTGATCTATGATAATATTATTTTAACCTAACTTTTTTTTAACTCATTTTTTCCTTAAAAATCTAAAAACATACTTTTAGGCATTAATTTTAATTACAGATTTTAGGTATTAATTTTAATTTAAGTTAACTGTGTCCTTACAGGGTGTCACATAAAACTAACCAAATAATATGTAACACCTTTATAACTTTTCTATGACATGCAATAAATAATTCTATGATTTTATGGGATGTGTTTTATAATGCATAATGATCCTGAATTTGTGTCTATTTCAGGAAAACAATACTGAACTTTTGAACTATTTGATTTGGACAAATGACTAAGAATCTATTTACATGATTAATATAGTTAGCAAGTTTATATTGTAGCAAACATGCTTAGGTGTGGTTTTGGTCTTCAATCAACTATTTTGCCTAGATTATTTATAATTAAAAATTTGAAGGTAGATAGACAATCTTGTTATGCACTTACAACAAATTCAATGTAATTTCCTAAATGGCCAAGAATTTAAAAAGTTGTCTCAGCTGATTGCTTAGGTCTAACCAAGGTTATAATACATATGAGTCACAAGACACAAGAATGCCTAAAATGTACTGTGCCTTAACCTGGACACTGTTTTTTCAATGAGTTTGCCATATTTGGACACAAGGCAAGTAAGTATCTCATTCAAATATAGAAGTAGTTATACACTGTTTAAATATTACACTTATTATGCGACAGATAGTGATATCTCAGTAATAAACAACTTTCATAATTAGATAAGTTATTTCAAGAATCTATGTAATGTATTGTACAACTAGTTGTGAGCACTAGAAGTTTGTTTATAGTACAGATGGTGACTGGCTGAATGTCATCCTGCCTTGGCCACCTGTGGTGTACTAAAAGTGAACGAGTTTGAGTTTAGAACGGGACGATACTTACTGGCTCGCGCCGACGAGGTCCTTGCATCCAATCCACCAGCTCACAGTAACGCCGCCAAAAGCGGTAATACACCACAATAACACAATTCAACCGCGCACTTTCACGACAAGAATGCACTACACACAACTATCAAACAAACAAAATAGAGAAACTGTGCACCACACTATCATCACCGAACATTTCAAAACAATTTATCTATCAAAAGTCCAATGTCGCGCGGACTCTGAATTCCTCGCGGAGCACTAACCCATATTCGGGCGTCGTATTACTGTGTAATCAACGGAATTATTACCAATTTACGGCACCGCGCTCGACGTCCGTTCGCCGCTGAGAAAATACTTATAAAACGTTTTTCGAAAGCGCCTAGACGCACGGCCGTGGACCTTTCGAAAAAGTACAAAATATAGTCGCGCGCCAAATAAGAAAATCGATGGTGCCGTTGGGTCGTCGCCGGTTCTAAACTGGAATAATATTTTATCAAAAAATGTAATAAAAACGACATTATTTCTTGTGACGGTTCCTAGCTGTCAGAATTTTCTATGTATAACCCCACCGATTTGATTGACACTTCGTCAGCGCCATGACAGCACCGCGGTAACTACCTTTGTAATCGGCCGAATAACCATGCTTGCCGCGCGATATTCGACCGTAACGCTTGTACCACTTACGACTTTCCTACTTGGCGCTAATCGCGAAAAATACGAAACGGATATGAATTTGTTTTGTAAAACTTACAACAGGCAGTAATCATTGGATTGGAAAATTCCAAATAAATGAAGCGAGCGAGCGCGCGGTGTCCGTATCCGTGGACAGAAACGCGAGACACTGTTTTCGAAACATTGGCTCGGCACGACGTCATTTTTGGCGTATTTTGAGTTGGATCGTGAACGGGAAAACTCGAAACCGTTCGGTTGCGAGAAAGAGACAGAGCACCCGTAAGTTCGAACGAAATTCGACGTTAACGCCCAGGTAATCGTATACATTTCCGTGCTATTGTCCCATAATGTTGATGGAAAGTGAGAGAAGCCATACTATTTTGAAGTTTTTTCTATATTACTTGCTTATAGATAGAATGTTAGTTACACAGCTAGGAGAATAGCTGTTTTTCTATGTATATTTGCGCGTGTGTGCGTTACTTCCCGTACGTGTAGTTATCGTATGATAAAATTTGCTTTAGTGTGCGTTTTGTATTACATAAAAATTTGAATGTATAGGGACGGCCTTAAGCGGTCTTATAGAATCAATAAACTAAAAATTCATTTTTATTTTCGATCGTAGCGCGCTCAGCCAAGTTCTTAAATTAAGGAAGTAAGTAGATACCTATATGGTTGCATATTATAGCTAAGTAACTATATGTATTATGTATGTTGATAGAAGTAGGAAGTAAGCAGTTTTGCTTGTCAGAAAGTTATTTAAAGAGTGTTGGTTAAGTTAATTATAATTACTGTAGGTAGTATTTAGTGCGGTGTACATGGTTACGATAACTTTGTTGCTGAGTATTGTACTACATATCGATTACGTTGTTGATAATCTATTACCTATGCTTATTTGCTATCTTTGCAGATCGTAGGTGTACGGTAAAGGACTTTAATTGATAAGCCATTTAGTGTTCAAGCAAAGTGGTGGCTCAATACTTACGCTATACACTGTCCAATGTAAAATGAACCCTGAATGCTTATCAATTAAAACCCGTGATTGAACCTACCCTATTTGTAAACTTATAGAAGTTATAGAACTACATAGATTTAAATTACCTGCCTAAAGGATAGGTAAGTAGTAGGTATATCTATTGTTTATACGACAATAGTGGAAAATAAGCGTATAGCCTACCAACAAATTGCCCATACTTAGGTATAATTACTACTTAGCATCTTACATTTTTTAATCATAATTATTGCGGTGGGCTATAAGGCTTGAAACTTACGTTTTTAATGCTTTTATTTAAATTGTAACGTTAATTTTATTTATGTGATTTGATTTATGGCTCTGATTTCTATAAGATTCAAATATTGCATTACAAATCGATTACTATCTTGTACTATCTGATCAATCCAATGACGATACAACAAAAACCTATTACGGGTGGATAATATGTTTTCACCACATCACCTAGTAATAAAGGCTCTCTTTATTCATCAAAAACTGAAGAGAAATTTGCATTTTATGTACAAGAGTAGAAACTAATTAAATGCAAATTTTGATCGGTTTTCTTATCTTTATATACATATTTCACAGCGTATAAGTATATGGATTTGTTTTGTAATGTTTTACAGTTTATAAATTCCTCTTTTTTTCACTTGTTAGCAAAGTTTGTTTAATCCTCGTGCCTTGAAACCCTCGCATGGCTCAAGATTGGCATCTTATCTCACTTATTAAAACATTCGCTACGCTCGTGGTTGAATTATGGAATCTTTTGCTTGCTCAGGTATCAATATTAGCACGAGAAGTTAAACAACAACTTTGCTCCCTTGTAAAACAAAAGTTTAGGCATAAATAATAAGTTGGCTTCCATTTTACCAAATTTGTTCAAATAACTTCTTACAAACAAGTACAAAGCACGCTTGCTAGTTTTATAGTAAGTGACTACAATACAGGCATAACTCCAAAGGTTTCACATACGAGTTGCCTTTATGTATGTGTACGTGTATAAACTCTAAAACTGTGAGAATGTGTCTAAATTATTTAAAGATTAATGTCGGTTTAACTTCAAAAATTGTACCTATTCCCATTTGAGTGCACTAATCTAATTTGTACTGTAGTGTATGTATGTTGAGGAAAACGGATACAAAAAACATATTTTTACAAATATGTACCGTAGATAAGAGTGTTATATTTGCTTAAAATAAGTCTAAAATTATACAAGCACGCAGCAATTTGGCCACTACAATTAAATTCATCTCGTATTCTGTGATTACAATACATAGATTTACTACACTGGTGGGGCGCTGGGGCGTCATAAAAAATAAGGAGACGCAATTTTCCTACCTATTTTTGTAAAGTATAAACTAGAAATATTATTGCATATAAAGCTAATTGGCTCAAACAAGATATAGGTAAAAAACTTAAGTAAGTCACCTGTTGTATGTAGTTGTGGCGTGTTCGAATAGACAATATATGTTTAAAAGACACACACAAACAAAACAAATGTCTATTCGAACACGTCACAACTACATACAACAGGTGACTTACTTAAGTTTTTTACCTATAAATCAGTATGAACAAATTTTATAGACGCCTCAACTATAGCACACAAATTATTGTGAACATGTGGTGTGGCTAATTTATCAAAAAGGTGTCAATGGGGCCGCTAAAACTAGGCAATTTTTTTTTTAGTTTATTTATCATAAAGGTACATAACATTGTGACACCACTGGCACCGGGTTGATTTGTCACGTTTTTGGAAAATGCTATCTCACCAGCTAACTTCACTAGAGGTAAGTGCCGCTCAGACTTACATACCTACATGAAACACCCCAAAACTGGATTTTGTAGCCAAGAATCCCTTTTTAAAATTTTACTATATTAAAAAGACGTTGGCTTCGTCTATTTGTTTCCTTTTTGTAAATATAAGTTTTAATAAATTAACTGCGTCTGAAGTTGACATTTTAATTGGAAACTTTCGCACGCTTCTATTGCAAATGGTAGGAAATTAAGTATTGGAAAAAATAAACGCAGGGGACACCTCCAAGTAGGTACTAACCAATAACCCAGTTTGACCTCCTGCATTAAATATATATTTTTATAACGGAAGTTATTCTGTAACTGTGTTTTTCGTGTTTTATTTCTATGTACAATAAAGTATACATATACATACATACATATTATCATGTCGAGGAGTTGAGTTACTCAAGACATGCAAGTAGCCATATGGAGTTTTGTACCCCAAAAAGGGGTAAATGATGCTACTAATTGTTTATTCGTGTATTCATTTTATTAGTTACCCTGGATAAACTAAGCTCAATATGTGACTCTTTGGTTTTTGGAACACCGTTAAAAATATAGTTAATATTGTTTTATTTAATTAGTCAATCACCTATAACATTACTCGCGTATGCAGCCTCCTCACGTACTTGAAGAGAAAGGTGGGAAAATAACTGGATAAATGGATTCACACAATGTCCGCCATTTATGTCATACAATATTATATACTAACTTGTTTTAGGGTTCCGTAGCCAAATGGCATAAAACGGAACCCTTATAGTTTCGCCATGTCCGTCTGTCTGTCTGTCTGTCTGTCTGTCTGTCTGTCTGTCTGTCCGAGGCTTTGCTCCGTGGTCGTTAGTGCTAGAAAGCTGAAATTTGGCATGGATATATAAATCAATAAAGCCGACAAAGTCATACAATAAAATCTAAAAAAATATTTTTTTTTAGGGTACCTCCCCTACACGTAAAGTGGGGGTGAAATTTTTTTTTCACTTCAACCCTAGAGTGTTGGGTATCGTTGGAAAGGTCTTTCAAAACGAATAGGGGTTTTCAAGAAACATTTTTTGATAAAGTGAATATATTCGGAGATAATCGCTCCGAAAGAAAAAAAAATGTGTCCCCCCCCTCTAACTTTTGAACCATAGGTCCAAAAAATATGAAAAAAATCGTGGAAGTAGAGCTTAAGAAAGATATTAAATGAAAACTATAGCGGACATGATCAGTTTAGCTGTTTTTGAGTTATCGCAAAAAGTTTTCCCTTCATAGTAATAAGACTTATTTTAATTAGGTACTGATTATGCAAATTTGCCTATTTGTTTAACTCAGGTGAAAGGTACAGTTTCATCCCTTGGTTAACAATTTACTATACTTTAAGCTCCAGTTTAGCTTATTGTGACTTAAGAGTAACTACGGAACCCTACACTGAGCGTGGCCCGACATGCTCTTGGCCGGTTATTTCTATTTACTACTAGTTTTTGTAGAATAGTATTTTTTTTAACAAAATATCCAGTGCATTTAATAGCTTTCAAACGCTTTTTGAATACAAAGACATTAGGAATAATACTTATTTGCTGTAGTAGGTATCTTCCAACGTTACAAAAAAGTATATCTTTTTTTTAGGTCTGGCATTGATATCATTATTATCATTATTTCGTATCAGCATTGCGATACAACGAGGAAATGCCGCCAGCATCCTTGGTATTGGTACAATGCCTCAAGGGCCTATTTTTAATATATAAGCTAGTTATAGTAATCATCTGTATATGTCCATTATGTATATTGTTATTGTCAATAAAGATTTTAAAAATTATTTTATAGTCTTCATAAAGTTGAATTTTTAGTTAGCTTAAGTAAATAAATGTTTATGGGAGTATAATTTAAAGTGATTGCTGCATTAAAAGTTAAGTATAACAATATTCTCTAAGTAATTAAAGTTGCCCTCATTGCACCAGTTTTACGTGTCCCGATCTAATTATGTTACACTAAATAATGCAACGTCTAAAATCTCTATTAAATTCTAACTCAGATTATATTTATGTGGTTTCCCGTAGATAAATGTAACGGCAAGATCTTATAAAAACTATATTAAAAAGAAATCTGATCGACGGCCGACACTAGTAAACTTACCTTCAGCACGTATATGAATTTTCACAGGCAAATGCCTTTCTTAAACCAGTCGGTCATATCTTTAAACGCGTTTCATAGTAGTTCAGATCCTCTTGGTATAAGATTTGAGCTTTATTACTATTCAGAAAAATATATCAACACGTCAATGCAGAGAATTACTAGATTATACTGACCTTTATATACGTACAAATAATGCGTTATCAGGGATCAGACTTATGTTGGTCTTGTCCTACCCTGGCGTAAATCTCTGAGAATGGTCCTCCGGCGCAGTACCGTGACAAATTACAGGCTGGCCTGATTTTTTCCGCTATTTCACACTTGCGTAATAAATGTTCGCCGAGACCTTCACTGGTCAAAGCCAATAAACATGCCCCCTCAACCGATTTCAAAAAAGTTTCTATTCAACCGTTTTTTGTCACTTGAATTAAAATGCTCTACTGTTGTTGAATTAAAGTGGAAAGGGGACGGCCGCTTCTCAATACAAACGTAATCCTCATTTTCTTCACTGGATATTGACATCACAATACAATACAAATCCTCTTTATTGCACAACCTCAGAATAAATTTACATGGAAACACATATAATACAAGAAAATAGAGGTAAACAACAGGCAAACACACACACATTACATTATGAGATTATGTTTTTTTTTACATAATTTGATGTACATTAACCATAGCTATATCTTTACGTTTTTTCGAATTTTTGATACATACATACCAATTTTTAAACGATCCCACCTTTTATAATAATCAAAAATTGATAAAATTTGGCTGTGGTTGATAATGTTGATATATAACAAATTGTGCCAAAGTATGTTCAATAATGCTAATATCCAGGGAGGAAAATGAGGACGATTTCGCGCGGGTCCTCCCTTTCGCCTTAACTACTTTTGGCATCTGTAAAAGGCCTAAAAGTATTTTTTTTATTGTAGGTAAAATTTAATGACCTTAAGAGATATTATTTCATAGATCATTCTGTTTTTTTATTTATTAAATGTAATCCCAAATTTATTATTGTATAACTTTATAAATAAAAAGATAATACTATTACTTATTCTGTGATAAAACATACGTATTAAATAGTTTTTTTTTTGTAAATAAAATATGACTATAAGATACCCGCGATTTTATATTATTCAATCAATAAATTATAATATTGTCGCATTAAAATTTAGACCCAGACTACAAGGAATGTCGTTTTCTTAGAGAAGGAATACAACAAATGCACACAATATTATATAAACTTGGTACCTTTTTCTTTTAAGATTCTGTCGTAAACCGTTGCTCCGAAAACTCCATACTTGCCGTTATCTGACGCTTTGCCATGGGTCTCCGAGAACTTAAAATTATATTTGTAAAAAACAGACCAAGTAAAATCTTTTTTTAATTACATCGAATGGTGACACAATTATTATTATTACCTACTAATAATATATTGCTTCCTAAAACGGCTGTTTCTATTCCATATTTCGATTATTGGGTCAAAATTAAAAATAACTTCTTTTAATTTTTTTCTAAATAGTTTAGTTCAAGAGTTGTCCCATATAGTTTTGTGTACAGTTAACCCATTTGATACCTAGTCCACTAAAGAACCTTGTCACTTTAACCACTAGATATTATTAAGTGATGTATGATCACTAAATAAGCACTGTCGAAGACGATAAAGAAATTGATCCATTATGACATGGTTTTATAGTGGCAATTCAAATTGGTTGAATGTACAATGTTAGGTGTGGAATTGTGTTTTTACAGGTCGGAAGTTAATTATGATATATTTTACAGTACATATGGTGCTACTTTACCGCACTAGTGCTAAAATTAGCATATTACGTTACTGTGTCGAACATTTAAAGGGCCATAATGTACTGTAAAATGTTGTACGAAACATGTGCAAATAGGTAATTCGCAACTCGTGTCGATTTAAAACACTCCCTTCGGTCGTGTTTTAATTTATCGCCACTCGTTTCGAATTTCCCATTTTTCGCACTTATATCGTAATGTACTATTATTATAATAAAATAAATAGAGTCGAAACATCATTATTCATTACCATAACCTCCTTAGGTATCATATCTCTAGTTGTTTTTACAACTAAAACTATTCAAAGTCTAATAATTAATATTTGACAATTTCTCTTAATAAAAAGCGCAAATCAAATAAATTTGGAAGGGTCAAACAGAACGGCTCGGCTAGAGCAATTGCGTTCATTGCCATGATATGACTGACAACATGGCCGGTATCAGTGTTGCAAAACTGACATTTATGAAATCGGTGTTTCTACCAACTAAAAATCGGGAAAAATCGGGAGATTTCTGTTTAATTAAAACAAAGTAAAATAAGTGAAAAAACAGTTTTTATTCATTCGTTTGTATAGTATACCAACCCTTCTGGGACATTTTTAAATGTAATTCTTTTCCAATTGGAAAATTATAACAATTATTTTTGTCAATATATTGTTTTGTGTGCAACAATCCAATTATGGATCGGGTACACAGTCTATTGCGTTGACAGGTTTTCATTAAATTTATTGATGAAAAGACTCTTTCCACATTAGCAGATGAGTGTGGCAACACTAAAATGTTAAATACAAATGCAGATAATTTTGGAAACATTGCCGAGTTATCACCGCATTTAAGTGTTGACACACTCATCCAGAATTCTTCAATGTTGTCAGAAAACTTACTTATATCTTTTGTATTACGGAGCAAACGCCATTCTGTGTCTATTTCTTGATAATTTGGACTATCGTGTAATTTTGGAAACATTGCCACTACGTCCACAATTGACGGTCGTTCACCCTTTTTTACATTTTCTGGACAAAATGCACTGAAGTGTTGAATTGGGTTATTTTTGATTGGAAATCTTGCAATAATCTGGTCACATGCTTCTATAAAAAATTGTAAGCATCTTGTCTTGAATAAATGCGTTTGGTCAGAAGTCAGATTTTTATCTTTTAAAAGAGTGCCCATGGCGTTTGCTCCGAAGTACATATCGTCTAGATTTAAAAACATGTGTGGATTTTTATATTCAATCTTTTCTAAGACAGTGTTTTTGACATAATCTCTTTTTAAAAAGCACTCAAACAGCGTTTTTAGACATGTACAGACTTGATCATACAAAACATGTATTTTTGCGTGTTCTGATTGCATCTCTTTGTTTAATTTGTTAAAAATAGGTAATACGAAGTCTAAGAATTGCAGAAATAGTAATGTGACTGGGTCATTTATTTTTTGTAATATATTGGTAGCTGCCAGTACTTCGTCGTTTAATGAAGCGTCAATAAAAAACAACTTTAAAGCTTGATACTGCTCCAAGACCCTTGATACAGCTGCATGCACTGACAGCCACCTGGTCTGACAAGGATGTAGTATTTTATGAATTTTTAATTCACAAAATATTTGAAATTCTCTGTACATTCCAACCCTCTTAGGACTTGAAGAAAAATAATTATAAATATCTCTTATGGTGTCTTCAACAAATCGTGGTATTTTGCTACAAGCATAAGAGGCACATAAATGGAAGGAATGGCAGATGCATTTCATAACAAACAATTCCTTTAATTCGTTAGTCAATAATGTCATAACAGAGTTATTTGAACCCATCATTACATTGGCACCATCGGAAGCAAAACCGATCAAATTTTGTTCATATGGAATATTATGCACTTTAAAAAAGTCTATGATGTTATTGTATAATGTAGCTGCATCTGCTGTTACAAGTGGGATAAGTCCTAAGAAACTATCTCTTACTTGGTAATTTTTAACATACCTGACGACTAAGCACAAATGTTTAGTAGTACTCCTGTCGGTAGATTCATCGATTATTAAAGAAAACTTATTGTTTCGTAAGTCTTCGCAGAGAGCCTTGAAACTTTCTTCACCGATAACGTTGTCAACGATAGCTTGTACCCTGGGACGCGAGCATTTTAAACTTTCAGCTATTTTTGAATCGGGGCAGGTTTTCACTATCAATTTTGTTAGGTGGTCAGTTCTTCTTTGTCCATCCCATTTCCCAGTTCAGCTGGGGTCGGGCCTCCTCGTACGTCGGCGCCAGGACAGTCTATCCTGGGTTGTCCGCGTGGTCAAGTTTTGTGTCCTCATCTCTCTTTCGACATAGGACCACCAGGTTGCTGGTCTTCTGCCTCTTCCTTTGGGGTTGCTTGGGATGTTCATAGCCTTCCTCACTGTGTAGTTTTCGTCCCTTCGCAAAACGTGACCATACCACCTCATTCTACTCTCTTTGAGTTTTTCGGTAATAGCCGCTACCTTGAACGAGCCGCGTACATATTCATTGCGAACCTTATCGAGTCGCGTGACACCGCCAGCCCACCTAAGCATTTTCATTTCCGCCACGTGGAGTTTTTGTTCATGCACTTTCTTAGCGGTCCAGCATTCTGCTCCATACATCATTGCAGGTCTAACGGCGGTCTTATATATTTTTCCTTTTGTCTTTATTGGCATTTTGGGGTCGCACAGAACGCCGGACAAAGATCTCCACTTTAGCCATGCTGAATTCACTCGATGGGTGACATCATTGTCTACGTTTGCGTTTGCCGTCACAACTGAGCCGAGGTATTTGAAGTGCGATGCTTTCGGCAATACCTTATCTTCTATGAGTATGTCACAGTTGGTATCTTCCGTTCCTTCATAGTCACACTCCATATACTCAGTCTTCGTTCTACTGATGCGCAAACCGTGACGCTCGATCTCTTTAAGCCACTTGTTTAGAGATTCCTGCAGTTCAGAGGCGCGTTTGGTGATCAGCACAATATCATCTGCATATAGTATGCACCACGGAGTTGGCGCCTGGATACTGCGTGTTATGTAGTCCATTGACAGATTGAAGAGCAGCGGGCTAAGTGCTGACCCTTGATGTACGCCTACTCCAACCTGAAATGGGCCACTCAATCCAGCTGGGCTTTTGATTTGTGTGAAGATCCTATTATACATATCCTGAACTAAAGTGATATACGCTTCAGGGGTACCTTGAGCGCGTAGGGACTGCCAGACCAACTTTCTGGGAACTCGGTCAAACGCTTTCTCGAGATCGATAAAAAGGAGGTACAAGTTTTCTTGATTACAGCGATGTTTCTCCATAAGTATCCGAATAGTTTGGATGGCTTCTGTAGTAGACTTTCCCGCTGTAAATCCTAACTGGTTTTCGGTTATCTTGGACATCGCCGCAATACGTGAACCTATTATCCGCTCCCACATTTTGAGCGTATGTGATGTGAGTTTTATCGCTCTGTAGTTGTTACACTGTGAGACGTCCCCTTTGTTCTTGTAGATTGGTGGTTGAGGTGGTCAGTTATTGCGTACGGCAGGTTGTGTTCCGCTACAAATGCTGCTATTCTGATTTCAGCTGTAACCAAAAATAAAAAATGTAAATTTAACAACGTAGGTACATAGCATGCGTAAACTTCATAAAAAATATATTTAGAAAATTTACAAAAAATACAAAAATCTCACCTTCTCGGACTTGATTGTTGAAAGTATGTATTTCTTTATTCACGAAACCAGTCATTTTGGGTTGCGCTGCTAAGTTTTGTATGCTTCTTTTGTGGATTTTATATGAAGCGTGAGTTTTTAAAGCATCTACTCCAGATGAAATGTTTATTTCCTTTTTGCAGCTTAGACAATGAGCATAATTTATACTGTTTGTACTGGCTTTTAACCACCCAGAAAATTCAGGTTGACTTTCCCACTGTTTTCTGTATTTCTGAGCATGTTTTTTTTCTTTTTATTCCTCTCGTAGTCGTACCACTTGTACTTGGTATATCACTAATCGAAACTGAAGAATCTGAACTAGACATTTTGACACTAATGTGGTGCTGATAATATTTTTTATTGATTGCGATAAGTAAGACTTGCTTTTCCGACGAATGATTAGAAAATAAACAGTAAAGTAAACAGCAGTCGGTTTATATCAATGCATAAGCATTAAGCATCGAAAAAATATGCCCCGTAGGGACTTCCGATTTTTTTAAGGTCCTATGAAACTGAACCCTATTCCTTAGTATCTTCAATCCATTGCAGTTTTGAATGACATTTTGTATTATACTCAAAATAGGTGAATGTGGGAAGTCCCTACATTCCAATGACAAAAATATTAAATCCTTAATTACTACGAATTAAAGCTTAGATTTGTTTGTTTAATAAAAGGGACCATACAGCATGCCTTGGGGAATTACCGTTTATGTAGTCGTACTTCACACGATCGATGTTACAAACCTCAAAATATGTAAATTTAAGTTAAGTTTGCTAAAAATGGTGTACCTAAATTTTATCGGGAGATTAAACCCTAAAATCGTTTTATCGGGAAATGTTTGCTAAAATCGGGAGTTCTCCCGATAAATCGGGAACTTTTGCAACGCTGGCCGGTATTTTATCAGTGTCGTTCAATGACTTCTGTATTAAAAAGCATTTTATTACATGTTTTTTAGATACACGTTATCCTTACCTTGTTTATTCCTGTCTAATATGTACATTTACATCAATAAAAATCAGCTGAGTGTGAATACTTGAAACGTCTAGTTAATAGGTATAATTATTAAGCCTTTTGCTAGTTTTTCCTAAGGAAGCTACAATGCTAACACTATTTTATAGAGAAATAGTCGCCATCATATATATGTATTATATTTACTTACTTACTTCCTTCTTCGTTCCGTTTCGATATACAGGCTGAATATATAGGTCATACTAAGCAACTTTTACTATGAGCCCAATCCCGCATCCGTGAAAAAAATTACCGTCCCATATAAAATATCAAGGTCAGACATCCAAAATATATGACACAGGCAATTTTTTTTCGCGATTTGGGGGTTGGTCTTATAGCAAAAGTTGCTCACAGTATGACCTATATATTCACTCCGTAAGCGGCGGATATTTTTTCTCAAAGTTTTATAAGTCAAAGTTGGTGTTGATTTATTAAAAGTATAGTCATTTGGACGTTGAACCGCCTTGGCTGAGACAAATTCTCTATGTTAGACTAAGTTGCTTTCTTATCATTGTCGTCGATGTGCTCATTTAACCAGGTCTCAATGCCATAAATCTCATTTGGCCCTTTTAAACTTCACGTAACGTAACACCATACTTAATAATTAAAACAGAACATTCCTATAAGAATACAAGCGCTGATAAGCGGAGGTAAAAGCACAATAAAAAATAATATACAAAATTATGATGAGAAAAAAGATGAACGAATGCTCCATGACAATCTGCATACCTATCATTATTCAAACATTTTATATAAAAAAAGTCTCACGTGTCCAAATCACAACCAGTTTCGGAGTCCAACGGGCTAATATGACAAATAGACGTATTTAGTATTAATAAATACTT
This sequence comes from Cydia pomonella, assembly GCF_033807575.1. NCBI lineage: Eukaryota > Metazoa > Arthropoda > Insecta > Lepidoptera > Tortricidae > Cydia > Cydia pomonella. The sequence goes on from NC_084727.1 coordinate 4,404,056, forward strand.
TAAATACTCCAAAATCTCCGCATAACATCTATGTGGTTTATTTATAGTAATCTTCGTATTCTTTCATCATATTTTTATTTTGGCATGTAAATTCAAAAAGCCATATGTTACCAAGCAACTACGAGTAGTATGAAAATTTACGACTTTTGGAGTATCAAGGCTGCTATTTCCAAATTTAATTACCATATCATTAATATAACTCGAATTTTTGTTGCTATAAATAAATAACAGGTTTGGAGCACAGTCATTCATAGTGGAATATTAGAGAAGTTCATCGTGTTTTTTTGGAACGTCAGTTTAGAAAGGCGTTATTTATAAAGTAGGAGAAGAGTGTCAATTTGACTTTAACTTTTATAATTTCATTACCTATACCTATTTACCCCGGATGGTACACGCACATATTCGTAATTTATTAGACAATTTCATTTCTTTTATGTGTACCCCTAATGGCTCGATACTGACGTTTGTCAGACGATTTTGACTTTGTAGTTTTCTTTTCATTTCATTTATTTATTGCAGTCATGAACATAGTTACATAATAAGGTGTTACAATTAATTTAGTCAACTCATGACACCCTTTTAGGGCACACAATATTAAGTTTAACTAAATATCTAATACCTATTAAAACATTTCATCATAATATAATAAATAATAATAATAATAAATTCATTTAATAATAAATTCATTTATTTCGACCAACTTAGGATCATATTACATTTAAATGATTATATTAAAACGTAAGATTATATGTCTCGTGTATATAAAAATCGAATAATAATAACATTATAAAAGTAAATAAAACATAAAAAATTAAATAACATTCCATATACAAATTTTGAGCAATTGTATACGTAGATAAGAATAATAAAAAAAAAAACATTTCATACAATAATTCAAGATTCAATGTCACAATAGTACATTACGATACAAGTGCGAAAAATAGGAAATTCGAAACGAGTGGCGATAAATTAAAACACGACCGAAGGGAGTGTTTTAAATCGACAAGAGTTGCGAATTACCTGTTCGCACATGTATCGTACAACGTTTTACAGTACATATGGCCCTTTAAATGTTCGACATAGTAACGTAATGTGCTAATTTTCGCACTAGTGCGGTAAAGTAGCACCATATGTACTGTAATAAATATTTTATTTCGCCAGCTTTTCGTTATTTAAAAACTCCTCAATTGAGTAGTAGCATTTGTGGATTAACATGTCTTTTAATTTATTTTTATATAATTTGTCACTTGTTTCAAGTTTGATACTGTCCGGAATTTTATTAAAAATTGAAATACAATTATATTGTGGCCCATATTTGAAGATGGCTAAGTTAGCTTTTGGTAGGAGTAATTTGTTTTTATATTGGCTTCTAGTTTTTGACGTTTCCGGTTTTATCGGGAATAGGTCTGGGTGTTTTCGAACAAAGAGGGCCGTTTCCAATATAAATATTGAGGGCAGCGTTAACAGATTAAGTTTAGTAAAATGAGGGTGGCAGCTGTTAGGAATATGGATATTGGCTAATATTCGGATACACTTCTTTTGCATGATGAAAAGTTGATGAGAGTCTACGCTGGCTCCCCACAGGACCACACCATAACGGAGACTCGAATATATATACGCGAAATACACAGACAACGCAGACTCAAAAGTCGTTTTTTTAAATATGACCTAATTTTTCCGTAAACATATGTACAGTCAGCTGCAGCGAGAGGCGAACCCCAATGCAATCAAATTTTAATGGAGGGGGGTCACCTCTCTCTGCAGTTAACTGCACATATTGATAGGTACGTATCACCTATTTACGTTTGTACAGTATTCGTTCGTAAACCTTATTAACAATTAGTATTTCTTAATATATGAAGCAACTGGATTTAATGTAATATAGAAATTTTGTCGCACGTAACAAAAGCAAAAAAGACGGATTTAATGCCTCTAGGCATTTTCTACCAGTCAACCATAGAGCCAAACAGAAATGCGTCAATGTGGGTGCAGTGAAAAAAAATAGTATCTAAAAGAAATAGGAGTAAAGTATCTATAAATAATTAAATAAATTATACTTTATCACTATAGACAATATCAAAACTATAAATATACTCGTACTACTTAATACTCATTTATTAATAATATAATTACATATTACACGTCAAAAATTGAAATTACATCCATTCTATTATTCCAATATACGAGTATATAAGATTATAGGGATTAATACAATTGCCCTTGCGTTATGGGCAAGTATATATAGTGACATGCTTATCAAATATGAACATAAAGTCTCAAAGCTACATTATCCTGTGATGGTAAGTTAACATTTTGATTATTCTATCCCATTTTAGTATTATAAAGGAGAATGACGTCATCACGCCAATATAGAAATACCAAATTTAAATCTAAGTAAGCCTATCAAGCCATTATGTACTTTATTCCAGTGCCATAAGAATGATCTCAATGGCATTACATTAATGGTTCAGCTAGAGTCCAAAAAAGTCAAGTTCTTTGCCCTTCGTTCTGTTTATTTCGGAGGCGATGAATAATTAACACGTATGGGAAATAACTGAGGTACTTTGTCGTTTTAACACCAATTGTGGGCCGACAAACGATCTTCTAGAGCAAAGTTTGCGATGATATGGTGGTAATAGGCATTGAATTATTGTACGATTATGTCTTATGTCGTCTTAAAAGAAAGGGTTTTAGTTTAGAGAATACTCGTTACCATAAGTAAAAAAAAAATCTCGTATCTAGTAAATTATTTGTATTACAGGTCAATGATATTTACGGCGATTAAATATGTAATACGTTTGGTAATGATTACTTATAATATTTTAACCTATCATCCAAAATTAGTACATACACTTCTTATATTAGTATAACAGATGTAAAATACATATCCCACAAAGACCACAAATAGAAAGGTATTGTCTTGTGTGGTACACGACATCAAACCTATATTTATTGTACAGTACCTCAGTACCTATATGAGTTTATAAGCTCATATCCCAAGGTCTAGAAAGTCTCTGATACATAATTCCGAGTTTCTATTGACTATAGAATACTTTAGAAATATGCAATAGGGAGTATTACTACAATGTTCTTCCGCCAGAGTGCAGCAGTAGCACAAACTGTACATCATAGAGTAACTTATTATATACTATGTCGTAAACAGTTTTTTCGGCAATTTTTCAGAGATTATCTGTTTGTGCTAATGGCGCCTCCTACCTATTACCTATTGACGAAATTAATATTTTACTTTTTTATTATATCATGGAGGCGCCGACATTCGTTTTTTTATTGCTATTTGTACATCTGCTAAACTGATTTAAGTACATGAAAGCTGTGGATTTATTTAATTGTTTTCATATCGACAAAATTGCGAGGAAAAGCAGTTAATAATAAAATATTAAGCACATATGTAATAGTTGAACATATTAAATTTAAATCGAAAACAAATATATGATTATTAAGGTATTTCATTAAATTTAAAAAGGTTTTTAGCTTGTCAAGGACATACGGTCACCGGCTAATTCAAAACCGCCTACTAGTTGTATATTATCATATTAAATATATAAAAAATACACCATATATCAACTGTCTACATAAAACCATATTATTCGCAACATAAAAGCAGTTTCCACAAAATTATGTCTATATTTATAAAACCACAAACCACATCGTGTCTAAAAATATCCAATGACAGTTACTGTTACACGTGCCGCATTAGTACTCTACAAAAACGACAAACACTTTTTTCGAAGACTTGGCCTTAACGCGTCCGTGCACATTCTGAAAAAACTATCGCATCACTACTTACGTATACGTAGTATGAGAAAATTAAGATATAAAGTAGACTGACCTACAATTTAAACATAGTTGCCTAAAAAGGTCCAACTTTATTATCCATATCCACCCGTATAACTTCGTATCGAAATACAAAATATCTATTTTGGCGGCCCCGGCATTAATATTTTGGTCGACAGCGAAGTATGTGTGGGGTCACGCACACATAGACAGAATCGAAAACCGAGCGCAACTCAGTCTTATCTCTTTGACAGTAGAGTCTCATTCACCTTGTAAAAAAAAGTTTTATACAATTTTGTATAGCTCAGTTCGAAATCCAAAAGAGTCACACACGCGCCGTCTGATCGATTTTCGAAATGGCGGTTGAAGCACCCCGCGCCCCGCGTTGGTCTTCCAAATCCGAAACGTAACAACACTGTGTACTTTATATAAAGATACTGCATTTTTCTTCAAGACGTCAGTTTGGACCGGGCCGACGTTTATTTTTTATATTTTTACTTTTTACGTCTTCCAGCCAGGCATAGATTTCTTCGAAATTTACTTGGGTTTTTTACGTTCTTTTTGCTATTGGTTAGTTCTAGAAGCTTTTAACTTTTATGTTGATGTCGATGTTCATTAGGGTGTCCCTTATTTAACGATTTTCAGAAATTAATAACGCATACCCCCTAAATCGGTTTATTTTATCCCAAAACGCTGTGAAAATAAATTTCAGGTCATTCCTGTAACTGCAACCCGTGCCGACTTTCATGCGATTTTCCCATACAATGTATGAAAATTACCATTTTTTTTTTCTTTTCATAAGATTTTATAAAATAAATGGCCTATTTGGCCCCCTCCCTCCCTAATCAGAGAGGCGAGCAGGGAGGGAGGGGACCAAAGAGGCCATTTATTTTATAAGTATAGGCTTAGGTCATAGTTTTAGTTTTTTTTTTGTAACATATGGACCCTGTGTAACAGTGTTGTAAGTAAGTAAGTAAATATTCTTTATTGCACCAACAATTATACATTTTACATACATGTAAAACTACAAATGAATTTTAAAGGAAAATAGAACCAGGTAACAACAGGCGGTCTTATCGCTAAAGAGCGATCTCTTCCAGACAACCTTTAGGTAGCAGGAAATTTCGAACTTTTTTTTTGTTGTCTGAAATAAATGATTTTTATGTTTTTATTTTATTTATAACTATTTTCTTATCAATTGCGTATACTACTGCCGTATAATAATAATTTGACAAAAAATCTCGATGCGAACAGAAAACCAATAAAAAAATTATCAAATTACTGTCTGACCAAATTTCTCCATAGTAATTAGTATGGGAATTTTAGTTGCAAGTCGGCACAGGTTCCTGTTACAGGAATGCCCTGAAATTTATTTTCAGAGTGTCTTGGGATAAAATAAACTGAATTAGGAGGTATGCGTTATTAATTTCTGAAAATCGTTAAATAAGGGACACCCTAATGTTCATTCTAGGTAGAACATGAATGTCTTGTTTTTGTTGTAGGTAGTTAGGTAGGTACTTACTTTACTACAGTGGTAGGGCCTGGGTAGTGGCCTTCGAATCCCGGCTTGGATCAATGAGTTTTTGAAACTTAGGTACAGTCAAGTGCAAAAATATGTATCGAAAGGATCGTCTCATAAATATGGTACTACGCTCTTATTACACTGGAACAAGATGCTATGGGACATATTTTTGAGTAAGATGTGTACACCCATATTTTTACACTTGACTGTACCTATATCGTTCGATGTTTTACCACTTATATCAATCACTTTTCGGTGAAGGAAAACATCGCGACGAAACCGGATCAGTCCCAACAAGGTCTAGTTTTCCCTCTAGGTTGTAAGACCAGGTGCAAAAATAGTGCCTATGTCAATTCTTGTGATTAGATTACATTGCCAAGCGAAATCCCACAGGCTCCCCAAGTGAGCCGTGGCAAAAGCCGGGACAACGCAATTTACTTCCAGTACCATTTCGTAAGTTGTCATTGTCACGGTGACAATAATAGTACGACTTTCATATTGATTGTCACATTGACAACTGACAAAAATTAAATTCTTTGCACCTAAATTTACTAAATTTACTTTCAGTTCAGAATAAAACGACTTCACAATACCTAGTTATTTTTTTACAGTAGGACAACGTTGCGATTTAACTCCTCTGGCTAATTAATACCTGAGCAAGCGAAGGGTTCCAAAACTGAACCACGAGCGTAGCGAGAGAGTGGAATCTTGAGCGTTGCGAGAGCTTGAAGGCTTAAGAGGAAAGGGGACCGCCGCTTTTGCATACAAACGTAGTCCCCATTTTCCTCTCTCGATATAGACATTATGGAAACAATTTTTACATTATTTGATTTATAATAACCATAGCTACGTTAGACTTTTTCTGGTTTTTTTATTTCATACCAATTTTGAAATGTATCTAACTCTTATGATAATTAGAAATTAGAAAAATTTTTACGCATAGCTGTAGTTGATATACAACAAATTGTGTCAAAATATTTTCAGTAATGTTAATATCCAGAGTGGAAAATGAGGACTAAGTTTGTATGAAAAGCCGATTCCTTGCGGGTCCTCCACTTTTGTCTTAAACAAACTTTACTACCGAGTGAAAAGCAAAATAGTTCACCACACCTAACCAGTGTTGTGTTCCTGCCGGTGAGTAAGGTTGCAAGAGCTCAACGAGGGTGCGGAATGTTAGGATCGGCAACCGCTCCGGAATTGCAGGCGTACATAGGTTACGGATGCTGCTTACCATCAGGCGGGCCGTATGCTTGTTTGACACCGTCGTAGTATATAAAAAAAACACTAACGTGATCAATCATTTTAACAAATCAAAACTGTTATCAGTGCCCCTAGTGTAAATTTAGTCGATATCGAAACGTGACGTATGCGTTTGCGTTAAGTCTCATTTTGTATGGGTTTTTGAACAGCGCGCCAAGCGGGACGTTTTGGAAAGTCAAAAATCTCATACAAAATGACACTTAACGCAAACGCGTACGTCACGTTTCGCTGTCGAAAATATTTACACTAGGGGTACTGTTATGTCAAGTATTACTTTAGAACTTTTGTAATCAAAAAAATGTACTCATAGAGACTTGAACTTGATTATTTCCCGATCGATACGTGATACCTGGGCTATAACCGCGAAGTTCGTTAATTGCGGTCATTTTTCTCTGTCACTCTAATTACGTCTTAGTGAGAGTAAAAGAGAAAAATCCCCGCAATTTGCGAATTTCGGTTTTCGCGGTAGGCCTGTAACCTGAGGGCTTCCCGGGAACCACCGTCGATGTGTTGCCTCCCTGTCACACTTACGTACTAATTTACAAGTGCGACGGAGAGGCAACACGTCGAACGTGATTCGTAGGCCCTGCCTAGCTCACAATATTGGCGATTAGTTCGTAATTCGTAACTCTATGTCGAAAAAGTAGGAAGTCTGTGAGCCAAGTTCATAAATGTGCTAAAACTTTTTACTGTTTCAGATTTTCAGATACGAATATTTTGTTTATCATATATTCGTAACTTGGCCTATTCTAAAAACTTTTATTTAACTTGCAATGTAACTAATAGGTATGTTTTAAGCTCGCAGTGCCCTTCACTAGGCTCCATAAAATTAAAAAATCATTCATGTGTAATTGTGTAAGATTTTACAAGAAACTTCCTAATATTATAAGAATTATAACTGAATTGTCTGTTAGTCAATTTAGAAATTATGTAAAACGTAAGCTTATGTCTAAAGCCTATTATAGTACACAAGACTACATGAATGATGAAACACCGTGGGAATCGTGGGATTAAGTGTGTTAATAATGATGAAATTGATAATTACCGTATTTTTGACATTTAGATTTTGTTCTAGAAAGTTTCCAAACCTAGATTTTTATACAATTTTGGTGTTTGCCGATCCTTTTGTGAAATTCTTATTATTAAGTTTGCCATATCTACAAGAATTCAATGTTTTTTGAAAACAATAATAACTTCATTAGTAAATTGCTCTGATATTTAGATTAAGATGATATTTGTAAAATTTGACGATTTAAAAGTGCTTGTTGCTAGGCCTATTTAAATAAAGAATAATTGACTTGACTTAGCAGGTACTTGACTTGTATGTTTGTACGGGTCAAATATTGCAAGATAAATTTGACCCACTTCCCACCCACAGACCCACATTCCAATGAAACTGAAAATGTGCATACATATGTAAGTCGAGTGACAATGTAATATTATGGCACCATCGAGCTGATCTGATGATTGAGACAGGAGGTAGCCATAGGAACTCTGTGATGAAACAACGCAACCTAATTGTGTTTGGGGTTTTTAGAATTGTCTCTATGAGTATTAGTTGCCTGAGGAACGAAAAGTACAGTCAGCGATAAAAGCTTGTACCAAAATTTAAGCTTTTGGTAAAAACCTATTTTACATTTATATTTTGGGTGGGATTATGTTAATAAACGTATGTCTCGTAAACGGATCGAATACAAAAGCATTTAGTAGATATTTGTTTTTCATCATGATCCGAGCGCTCTGAGATTTGCAAAACGAGTCCATGCAAAGTGCGAGCTTCAGGCTGGGAGGCCGAAAACCGACCCCGCTGAGGGTCAGGATCTTAACTTCACTCCCAGAGTCCAGGGAATACAAAGATATAAGTTTCACCGGTGGTCACTTAAGTCATGACTGTTGCTTTGTATTGTCCCGGTTAATGCCAACATTAAGTACTTTTGTAGTGCATTTAACTTAAGTGCCTAGGATTAGAGTTACGTTTCCGAATATGCCGAAGAGTGACAATCGGAAGATCGGGACGGAACCCTATATCTTATACCTTTAAACGAGCAATTCTTGTATATATATAAATATATATATATTTCTGTGATCTCGGAAACGGCTCTAACGATTTCGCTGAAATTTGGTATATGGGGGTTTTTGGGGGTATACAATCTATCTAGATTAGTCTTATGTTTGGGAAAACGCGTGTTTTCGAGTTTTCATGCGTTTTTCTTACGACGCAGAATATGGTCGCTAATTTCGTATTGCCGGCCACTGTCCGTCTGGTCCAGCGGGTTAAGACGCGGACTGCTAAATGAGTGTTACGGGTTCGAATCTCGCCCGGTGACTAACTTTTGTTTTTTTTTTACATGTTCAAGTTTATATATACATTTTTAATTTTTATTGTTTTAGACAAGTTTAATTTAGTAAAAAAATGTAGTTAAGATTATCACCTATACACCACCATATTACAATAAATAGTTATAACCGAGCAAAGCTCGGTCGCCCAGGTACTTATATCTTTAAACGAACAATTCTTGTATGTATATATATTATATATTTCGGGGATCTCGAAAAAGACTAACGATTTCGATGAAACTTGCAATATAGGGGTTTTTATTAGGGGCGAAAAACCGATCTATACTGAAAATTGTCGGGTAATTCCGTAGTGAGTTATCGGAATTGTTCGACATTATGAGGTATTCGAAATTACCCGAATACACCTTATATATATTACATTTACTTACATAAGAAAAAAATCGAAACCAAAATCAGAAGCTTTTGGATTTGACGTTACAGAGTCGAATAAAAACGGTTGAATTGATAATCTCCTCCTTTTCTGAAGTCTTAATACTACCAGACAGGGTGGACCGGTCACTAAAGTCCGTTTTCGCTTAAACCCTCGAGCCAAAACCCCATTTTGCCTTTCGTGGCGAACGCTCCGCGTTTTTCATTTTGCCGTATCTTGGCGGGGCTCCCCCCGCTGGGTAGTAAAATTTTTTATAACTCGCGTCTGCGTGGACGGCAAAAAAGAATTTTGAATCGATACACGATGGGTGTCTAGAAGTCTGCTGTTTTGGCTTTTTTATGAAGGCAGGAGAGTATTTTTTTAATCTTTATTCTTAATACATACTTATGTAGGTTATGATTCGAGCACTGACCATATATGTATTATGAGCTTATGAGGTATTAGTTCATGTATTCCTAGCATAGCAAAAGTATCGTAACACACAATGCGTCAAAAGTTTTCATATCATTCTTGAATAGCTTAACAAAATGAGATAAATAAATAAATATTATATATTCTAAATTATAAATAAATATTATATTATATATTATAATTATAGGAACATTCTTACACAAATTGACTAAATCCCACAGTAAGCTAATGAAGGCTTGTGTTGAGGGTATTTAGACAACGATATATATAATATACAAATACTTAATTACATACATAGAAAACATCCGTGACTCAGGAACAAAATAACTGTGCTCAACATACAAATAAATGCCCTTACGGGGATTTGAATCCAGGACCATAGCTTCATAAATCCAGTAGGCAGGGTCATTCGAATTAATTTCGAGATATGTCTCGATATGTACATTAAGGCAGAGGGGTAGGAAAGTGCTAGATTTACCAAAATCAGCTCAGGATTTATGTCGCGTGGAAGTGGTGAAAGACAAGCGTAACTAATCAAATAGTTAAGTCCAAGTCTAATTTCAAATAAGTACATGGGTACATACGAAAATGCTAACTTAAAGTTTTGGGTGGAGGTGGCAATTGGGAGAGCTAAATAGAGCATGGCAACCTGCGCCCCTCCTCTCCACACATCTTAGTTTTTAGTCATAAGTTCTTACTTTTAATTTTAGGTTTGTACTAATAGTCGTTATAAATCGGTGATCTGAAATAAAAGGTTTTTTTTTTAATTAATTTATTTTCCTTTGCTTACTTCTAATATTAGACAATTGTGTATTAGGTTTTTAAAATCATTGATCAAGTCAAGTTTAATGGTCAAATTCCAAACATTCATGCATAATTGTGTTTTTACAATACTTTTTTTTACAAAGCTCTGCATGAAAGCATGAATACTAAAAGCAGTTTTACTGTAATAGAGATTAAGTTTAAAATAAAAATAGACCGATTAAACATGAGCGCGCGAAGTAGAAAGTATGGAGATTTTCCAAAATGACGCGGCGAAAACCCGGCCGTTGACCCCGCGGGGACGGAACACAGTTTTGAGGCAAAATTTTAGTTCCTTCTACCAGCTGAGCCCCGGCTCAGATTTGAGAATTTTAGGTAAGTATATCCGTCGCGCTGACGGGAGTGGCTCCTGAAATTAGTGCGATAAAGAAAACTGTAGCTTAGGCGAAAAATCCTGTGTGAAAATCTCATAAATCACGTGTTCACTCATACAAAAAGAGAAAACGTTTTTACATTTCTAAATATTTCCTTATCTCTATGATTTCTTAGTATGTTATTGAGACACAATGAAAAATATTGTTTTTTTTTTATCAAAAAGCGAAACCTATAAACCTAGAATACATTATGCTGAAGCGATCAACATCAAAATCAAAGTGATTTGTTAAGATTAAGTTAGTGAAAAACGCTTCCTCCCGAAATGGAATTTGATAGAAAAATTACCGTTATTTCGTTCGATTCGAAAAGCTATTTTTCCCTCTCAACATTTTTCTCCTCCAAAACTAATCGTAACGAGATTTTGGAAACGGAATGAGAAATAAATTGTCTGTGTCTGACCATTTTGATTTTTGTGTTTATTGTTGCCGAATTTATATGCTAGGCGTCTGTTTACGACGCGTTTATTTGGCCATTTTTAGCGCTTTAAAGTAACCTAGTTCTTATAATAACAAGAATAAAAAAAATATGTACTCCTTTTCAAGTAAAACATTACCTATGTAAAGAGGTACCTAGGTACAAAAGGTTAGCTGGAAGAGATCCCTTAAAGGAGATGTTAGTCTTTATTTTTTGTGTTATATACTTGAGCAATTATATGTCACTACTACTATTACATATTTATATTTATACCTGGGTGACATCTTGTTGTAGAACTTACTAGTCAACTTACAAAAGTACGTAAAGATGTGAATTTCACTGACATTTATATGAAATCCTCACTAACTATTACATAGTTCTCAGTTCACAAATCCCTCCTGTCTCCATTCAATTCCAATATAACTTGAACCATAAATTCGTTATAACAATGCATGACCGGAGGCCAGTATCCGAGATGTGGTTAATCGTGATTAGCCCAGTTTAAAGACCAGCGGACGACGCACGTGTGACGGAGCGAATAACCTTACTAGTACAAAATAATAAGATAACGCGTGGATGCTATTTTTAAACATAAGCTAGCGACCAAATTAGAAAGACCTATAAAAATCCGCCATTTTATAGTAAAAAAATTACAATCTATAATGAAACGATGTAAAACTTTAACCAATTCAATGAATTTTCAACTTTATTATGACGAGTTAGAATTGAGATTACATTGCGATTTTGATGTGAGTTAATTCGCTTTGCACGAATAATGTCATATCGAAAACAACTTGAAAAAAACTTTAGCACGTAAAACTCAAAACTATTAAGACGTAACTCGACATATGTTTATTTGCATTCTGCACTTTGTTACTACTCGTCAAGGTACATATTTCACTGGAGGAAATTATGAATGGAACGTTTTTCATTTATTTAGCGAGTTTGCTAAAGTTATTCACGATTCACGATACAATTAGCATTTAATTGGTGGCCCCGTTGTAGACGTTAAAATTAGTCCAAACGTCATTTATTTTACATTACAATATGTAATGTTATATTAGTTTCAAAATTTCGACACCCGCATTTTATAAAAATAATAAGTATTCAAAACATTAGTAACAATACTTTCAGTTACAAAATAATACAAAAAGTAGCCTTATTGCCTTGAAGAACTATCTAATTCTAATACGCAATTCTTGATCGTAATTTGAATTTGTAAATTCAAATATACCCAATATAAAATGAGCCGTTTTGTTGAACTTGGCCTTAGTTAAATAGACTTGAGAGTCCTGAGCTTTGCACCGTGGCTTTGCACCTTTATCGGCCCGTAAGGTGTTTTTTACTTCGTACTTATATTTTTATTTGACTTGCTATGGTTGTTAAATCGATATTTGTTATTCGAATTTGCACAAATATCGTATGGTTTGCTCGTGTCAGTAAATTCTAAGGAAAATGGCAAAATGCCAAAGGTAAAAAACATAATAGGTAAGTGTATTGTGTAAAGAACTGTTATGGCCTTAAGGCTATGGATTTTGGTATTTACGACAAATTACTAATACGAGTCCTCAACAAGTATAGCAGATAGAGTTAGACCAAGCTAACTTGGCAACGATTTTGATAGCACAGCTCACAGACTGCAAGTGTTATTTTAAACGTAAAAACTTCTATTAAATTAACATTTACACAGTTTGTGCTATCAAAATCGCTGCAGAGTGAGCTTATTGCATTGGTCTGTCTCTAGGAGGCAGACAACGTTACTCTGTTCGGATCACTGACCTAATATGGTTCGGAAGTGGCGTCGGATAATTTCAGTTCGATTATAGTGGTATCGTATAAATTGTATTGAATGAAAAATAATAAAAATAATAAACACCCAAATAAACAAATGTAAATTATAAAAAAGCGGCCAAGTGCGAGTCGGACTCGCCCATGAAGGGTTCCTTTATGACGTATTAAAAAAACTACTTAAACTACTAGATCTCGTTCAACATTTTACCACTTTGGACACACATTTTACCACTATGAGAGTGTCTCTCGCGCAAACTATTCACTTTAGAAAAAAATTATATTAGGAACCTAAATATCATTTTTGAAGACCTATCCATAGATACCCCACACGTATGGGTTTGACGAAAAAAAAAATGATTTTATTTTATGCCGTATTAAAAAAAACTACTCACTAGATCTCGTTCAAAACAATTTTCGTTAGAAGTTTGCATCGTAATGTATATCATATATTTTTTTTAGATTTTTCATTCTGTTATTTTAGAAGTTACAGGGGGGGGGACACACTTTTTTTTACTTTGGGAGGTTCTCTCGCGCAAACTATTCAGTTTAGAAAAAAATGATATTAGAAACCTTAATATCATTTTTGAAGACCTATCCATAGATACCCCACATGTATGGGTATGTTGAAAAAAAAAAAATTTTTTTAATTTCATGACGTATTAAAAAAAAACTACTTACTAGATCTCGTTCAAACCAATTTTCGGTGGAAGTTTACATGGCAATGTATATCATATATTTTTTTTAGATTTTTCATTCTGTTATTTTAGAAGTTACAGGGGGGGGGACACACTTTTTTTTACTTTGGGAGGTTCTCTCGCGCAAACTATTCAGTTTAGAAAAAAATGATATTAGAAACCTTAATATCATTTTTGAAGACCTATCCATAGATACCCCACATGTATGGGTATGTTGAAAAAAAAAAATTTTTTTTAATTTCATGACGTATTAAAAAAAAACTACTTACTAGATCTCGTTCAAACCAATTTTCGGTGGAAGTTTACATGGCAATGTATATCATATATTTTTTTTAGATTTTTCATTCTGTTATTTTAGAAGTTACGGGGGGGGGGGACACACATTTTACCACTTTGGAAGTGTCTCTCGCGCAAACTATTCATTTTAGAAAAAAGCGGCCAAGTGCGAGTCGGACTCGCGCATGAAGGGTTCCGTACAATTTAAGACGTATTAAAAAAAAATCTTCTTACTAGATCTTGTTCAACATTTTACCACTTTGGACACACATTTTACCACTTTGGAAGTGTCTCTCGCGCAAACTATCCAGTTTAGAAAAAAATGATATTAGGAACCTAACTATCATTTTTGAAGACCTATCCATACATACCTTACACGTATATGTTTGATGAAAAAAATTTTTTTTAAATTTTATGACGTATTAAAAAAAAACTACTCACTAGATCTCGTTCAAAACAATTTTCGGTGGAAGTTTGCATGGTAATGTATATCATATATTTTTTTTAGATTTTTCATTCTGTTATTTTAGAAGTTACAGGGGGGGGGACACACTTTTTTTCACTTTGGAAGGTTCTCTCGCACAAACTATTCAGTTTAGAAAAAAATGATATTAGAAACATTAATATCATTTTTGAAGACCTATCCATAGATACCCCACACGTATGGGTATGATGAAAAAAAAAATTTTTTTTAATTTCATGACGTATTAAAAAAAAACTACTTACTAGATCTCGTTCAAACCAATTTTCGGTGGAAGTTTACATGGCAATGTATATCATATATTTTTTTTAGATTTTTCATTCTGTTATTTTAGAAGTTACGGGGGGGGGACACACTTTTTTTCACTTTGGAAGGTTCTCTCGCGCAAACTATTCAGTTTAGAAAAAAATGATATTAGAAACATTAATATCATTTTTGAAGACCTATCCATAGATACCCCACACGTATGGGTATGATGAAAAAATTTTTTTTTTTTTAATTTCATAACGTATTAAAAAAAAACTACTTACTAGATCTCGTTCAAACCAATTTTCGGTGGAAGTTTACATGGCAATGTATATCATATATTTTTTTTAGATTTTTCATTCTGTTATTTTAGAAGTTACGGGGGGGGGGGGACACACATTTTACCACTTTGGAAGTGTCTCTCGCGCAAACTATTCATTTTAGAAAAAAATGATATTAGAAACCTCAATATCATTTTTGAAGACCTATCCATAGATACCCCACACGTATGGGTTTGATGAAAAAAGATTTTTTGAGTTTCAGTTCTAAGTATGGGGAACCCCCAAAATTTATTGTTTTTTTTTCTATTTTTGTGTAAACATCCTAATGCGGTTCATAGAATACATCTACTTACCAAGTTTGAACAGTACAGCTCTTATAGTTTCGGAAAAAAGTGGCTGTGACAGAATCGGACAGACAGACGGACATGACGAATCTATAAGGGTTCCGTTTTTTGCCATTTGGCTACGGAACCCTAAAAATGATATTAGAAACCTCAATATCATTTTTGAAGACCTATCCATAGATACCCCACACGTATGGGTTTGATGAAAAAAGATTTTTTGAGTTTCAGTTCTAAGTATGGGGAACCCCCAAAATTTATTGTTTTTTTTCTATTTTTGTGTGAAAATCTTAATGCGGTTCATAGAATACATCCACTTACTAAGTTTGAACAGTACAGCTCTTATAGTTTCGGAAAAAAGTGGCTGTGACAGAATCGGACAGACAGACGGACATGACGAATCTATAAGGGTTCCGTTTTTTGCCATTTGGCTACGGAACCCTAAAAACATAGTATTTCAATATTTTAAATATAGGTATAGTTTTATGTATAAGCACCATCTAGCGATTTCAAGAAGAAACGGATGACAACCTTTTTTCTAGCATGTGTGCTTTCGTTTTAGTTTTCTATATTTTCAATAGGTTGCGCTAAATTTTTTTACTTATAACGCCATCTAGCGCCTCCTAGATGAAATGCATGACAACATTGTCACCTCATTTTTCAGTGCATGCTATGGTTATCAAAAGTTCATGTAGATGGCGCTATTAAACTTTTTGTATTTTAGCCTCTTAGTAGTTCACAGTATTTTTAGTAGATGGCGCGATTAATCTTTACGACGTATAGCCAGGTGGGGTATTACTGTGAATCTAAAATATATCGAAAGAGGGCGCTAAAATAAAAATTTAATTAAAATAAAAATACAAAATGTAATGAATGTTGATTGATTCGTATTTATTTACAATTAAATAATAATTTTAACCATAATTCTAATATTCAAGAAACCTAATTATGGAGTGTAGGTACTTTAGTTATTATTAAGTACATATTTATTTATTAATCAAAAGGAACACTGCAAATAATGCGCAACATATTTTAAAAAGTGTACATTAAAATACTTAAAGTACTAAGTCTAAATACCTGTGCCATTAGCATAGAAATAGGATGTGATGATAAGCGTTTGAGATGTCTGTGGCCATCTTTAAAGTGCATTTTCTAACACAATCTGTATTTTTAATGAACCATGTATTGGTTTCGTTTCTTGGAAAACTCAAAACCACAAAACAATTCAATCCGTAAGGATGCCATCCTTTTCCACTGTTCAATGTCTCTTTCCAATGTGCATTGCGTCTCACTCTCTCGTTAAGCAAAATTTGAGATGCAAATACACATTGGGACAAGAAAATGGACGGGTGTCACGGGTGGAATACCAAAGGCAGATAGAGAAATTTCAATTTTATAAAATTAAATTAAAAACGTTAAGTATCTGTGTCTCTCTATCGCTCTTGCATATAATAAAGCGATAGAGAACAAATTTCAAATTTGTTTTATCGCGATAGGGTGAATTACTTATTCAGTGGCTTTTTTTATAAAACGAAGAAAACACTAGAAAAAACCTAATAATGAGCAATGGTACTTCAGTACCTACTTATTTGTTTATACCATATATTGATTAGGTACTTTTTGCCGACCGGTTTGCCCTAGTGGGTAGTGACCCTGCCTACGAAGCTGATGGTCCCGGGTTCAAATCCTGGTAAGGGCATTTATTCGTGTGATGAGCATGGATATTTGTTCCTGAGTCATGGGTGTTTTCTATGTATTTAAGTATTTATAAATATTTATATATTATATATATCGTTGTCTAAGTAGCCTCAACACAAGCCTTATTGAGCTTACTGTGGGACTTAGTCAATTTGTGTAATAATGTCCTATAATATTTATTTATTTACTTATTTATTAATTATTATATTTTATGAGTTTTATGACATCTTATGAACTTTTAGATAATTCATAGGTGTAATACTTATAGTTGCCATCAGACCAGATATATCAGAGCGCCCAAGGTGCTCAATGATATCTGAACATGGACTTTAATGTCTCGATAATAGGCTTTGTTCAGTTATTTGTGATCACCTTGGCCGTTCCGATATATTCGATGGCGATTGTGCATCGCTTACTTGCGTAGCCAACATGCTAATCGTTTACGCTCCGTAGCGAACGAAACGCAACTGTCACTGTCGCACTAATATGGAAGTCTAAATAGACACAAAACGTTTCTTTGTCGTAGCACAAGCGATTGACACCTTGGCTAGGCACCCAGGGATATAGTATAGGGTGAGGTCACTATACTGCAGTTACAGTTAGATGATAGATTTTAAATTATTGCTAGGAGCTATAATTAATCGTACCTAAGTTTACTTATCTAATGAGATCACATTGAGGACGGACTAGTATTTTTAAAAATCACATTAATTAGATTTACAAGGCTCCATAAGGAAGGAGGGGATGGGAGAATAATAATCTTATTTCAATTAGAATGTTCAAAATATTGTTGATAATATTAGGTATTACAGCAGATTTAATTTTATTATAAGTTTGTTATTTATTAAGGTTTTTTTTTGCCAGCGAGAACTGGTTTACTTTTTTTAAAGGTTTGCTTTGGCGGCAATTTAAGGTTTGTTGAAAAAAAAGTTGTGCTGAAGATTTTCACTATTGATTTTGGAATTTTAAGTACTTAATACAAACTGAAGTCCTTCAATGAAACTTGTTTCACAATAAACTCCTAATCGAACAAAAAAGTTCATATTATTCATTACCGCAAAGAAGGAGTAAGTTGTAGAGGGAAATGCTTAGAACACAAATTTTGACTTTGTAACTTTGTTTGGATTAGTTAGGAGGTGAACCATATCACAAGTTCCAGGCCGTAACCCTTGAGCCGAGGGGTAGAGGGGGTTTTTCCATATATACTGATATATACCTTCTTATTGCTTGACCTAGAGATCTCTTTGCGATCTTACACTATAGGTCTAAATCGCCACCAATTACATCCACTGTCCCCGATTTCGGGCCCGAAATCAGTCCCGAATTCGGGGCTGGTAATCGTTTCCCGTTTCACGGAATATCAGCACATCGTTAACAATATTTGAAATGTAAAAAATAGGTACTTTGTCTCTAATTGTCAAAAATGTTCAATGTTTCATATTTTCGCATATTTATGAACCATTTTTTTACATTTCAAATATTGTAAACGATGTGCTGCTATTCCGTAAAACGGAAAATACATTTGCTCGGGCCCGAATTCGGGCCTGATATAGTGTGGATGTAATTGGCACTTAAGCGCTGCACGTAGTTTTAAGTGACAATGAGGGTTTTCTGAAACGGTGCCCGTGAGATGGCAGCACTGTTGCGTCAGGTACAACAACTGTCAAATACATACGCGAATTGTAATTTTCTACGTATTTTTTGGTTTATTTATTCTTAAAATCATTACTTTAGGAATATTGTTTTCTAATATGCCACAGTGTTGTGCAGTGCCTATGTGTGCAAATAAAACAGGAGGGCATAAGTTCCCTACGGGAGATAAAATCCGATTGAAACAGTGGCTTGTAGCCATTCGCAGAGATAAATTTAGTCCAACGAAAAATAGCCTCGTTTGTAAAAGCCACTTTACGGCGGACGATTACGAGCTACCGAAGGACTCAGTATTGGAAAATCGTAAGAATCTTTTCAATATTAATAATAAACTTTGCTTAATCACTTTGATTGTCTCAATGCTCGACCAACCTTCAATGATGTAGTGCCAACATTTTTAGTTCTTGCCTTATCAAAAAATACTTAACTATAACATTGTATATTTATTTAATTACTATTTCAGCCAGACCTGTGTTGAAAAAAATTGCAGTGCCAAGTCAATTCCCATGGAATGAACAAAGTTCTAGTCATCCGAAGAAAAAGGAGCGATATCAAAGACTTTTGGCGCGAAATGAAAAAAAAAATCCGTGCACAAGTACACATTAACAATGAAAAACAGAAAGATGGCACCTTCCTCATGGAAACTACTAACTGCTGCGAAGTGGAAATTGAGTTTGAGGAAAAACAGAAAGATATTGGAATCCAATGTGATTTAGGCAAAGGTAATGATCTCAAAACGCTTGAAGAATGTCCTAAACATGAAAAAAAAAGTAAAGAATCTTCAATTGGGAATGTGCTGGATGTAACCAATGCGGCCGAAATACAGTTTTATACTGGTTTCCAAGATTATGAACATATAAAATTCATATTTACTATTTTTGGTGATGAAGTAAATAGTTTAAAATATTATCCTAAAATGAAAACATTAAAGGTGCCGTTTATAAACCCATGTGATCAATTTCTTCTAGTATTAATTAAATTACGCCGGAACATGTTATTTACAGAACTCTCCTTTCGATTGAAGGTTAATAAAACAGTACTAAGCAACATTTTTATAACATGGGTCAATTACTTATATTATAAATTGAAAGAGTTGAAAGTTTGGGTGCCAAAACAATGCATAGATAAAAATATGAAGTACTACGGCAAGATTAATCCATGCACAGTTATAGTAGATTGCACGGAAATAAAAATAGAGAAGCCCAAAAATCCACTTACCCAACAGCTTACATATTCCACTTACAAATCAGCAAATACTCTAAAAGTTTTAGTTGGAATTTCAGCATCAGGCTGCGTTACATTTGTATCAGATGCATATGGTGGGTCTACGAGTGATCGTGAACTGTTTGAAAAATGTGGACTTATTGATAAACTTGAACCTAATGATATCATTCTTAGTGACCGTGGCTTTAATGTCCAAGACCTAGTGTGCCATAAAGATGTTACAGTTAATGTACCAGAATTTTTAAAAAATACTGATGGACAATTTGAGACTTCTCAACTCAGAAGATCAAAAAAAAATTCATCAGAACGGATACACGTTGAAAGGGTCATTGGTTTGGCTAAAACTTTTAAGATCTTAAGCGGCAAGCTAGATTCAAAATTGGTGCCTTTAGCAGGTAGAATTATATTTGTATGTTTTATGTTAACTAATTTCAAAAATAATATCATAAGGTAAAACATGTTTTTTTTAATTTCATTTATTTACCGTCACTTTTAACAGTACTGTTCATTCATGATCACATTACATGGTTTACCTTATTGCTATATTAAAATATAATTAGTTGTTAAATAATAAAAACAAAAATACAAAATTAAACTTTGTTTTATTTTTATCACATAGAATCTTACATGTACTATCAAAATTATTAACATTCATACATATTCATTGCTATCTGTGGCAACATAAATTGGAAGTAGAAATCTTTTACTCGAGGTATTATAATATTTTGTATAAATGAATCATTTTTGTTAACATTTATTATTTTTTCATCACAATTGGTCCATATAAATAAATCACAACTATCTCTACCTGTGACAAGTAACTGTGTTTGGATTTGATAATAATAGTTGCTTGTTTCTTTTAGTTGCAAATACCCCAAATTATGCTCTACATGCAAATAATTGTTACATCCAATTATTTCATCCTTTATGGAATATGGACATTTAACTTCTAAAAGTTTGTTATCTTCAATTAATCCATCAGGAGAAGCTCCAATAAAAGGGTACTGCACAGAAACATATAAACCACAACATTCTACTTTTTTACCAGTTTTCACCTCATATGCTTCTATTGCTGTGGTTTCCATAGACTTGCCCCATTCTAAGGCCCTGCTTACTATTTTCTTATTACATATAAGGCTTTGTGCATACTTTTCCTGGTCCTTTTTAGCAGTAAATTTACAAATCTCACCGACTCTTGAAGCAGTCACACGAAAAGATCGTTCTGTATGCCATAACTTTGTCATAGTCTGATTTTTTGTTTTCTTTTCAATCTCCTTTGCTGAGTCAGTAGTTACCTGTTAGGAGCAAAGTGTAAGGAAAGTATTAAGGTATTAACCTAAAAAACATCTACAATGTAAACTGAATAGATGTTATATACTGAAGAAAAATTGACCAAGCCCTCCAGTGGCCGAGCTGGGAATCGAACCCAGGTCTACAATTTCACTTGACTCATTCACTACCTCGCTTGCAATAGTACAATCTTATTACAAGTATTAGCTACTATAATGAATAAATTCATCTGGAATAGGTGGCTTACTGTTATTTTATTAAGGATAAGTTGATGATGTAAAGGAAAGGGTAGGTAATCATGGTCATGTATCACATCTTTCATGTTAGCACTGTCCAAAATTCCAGACAATCCTATTCTTTTCTGTGATAATGAACAGTAGTTAATAACTTTATTTCTGACTGTTGCAGCCCATTCCTTTTCTAGACTGTTAGAGGACTGTGGTCTTGGATCATAGCACATACTTCTTTTCTTTTTTTTGCAAACATTGTATTCTGATATTTCATACGAAAGGTTCTCTGCTTTTTGTGGTGAAACATCAAGTTTATTTTTTTTAGGTGCATGCCATACTTGTTTTTTTTGTGTTGGAGTGTGTTTAATTAGCCATACATTCTGATCTCGGAATTTGAGTATAGCATAGCACAAAACTGACACATGCTTACAAATGGCTTTTGGCCCTCTCCCTGCTACACACTCACACATCGATTGTATAATACATCCACTTTTGTTACATATGGCAATGGAAGCAAAATAAGTGAGGGATTTTGTATTTTCTGAATGAACTTGGCCTTTGAAAAACATATGTGTACTAGTATTTGCTGTCACTAATGCTAGCAGGTAGTTATTTTGCAGCATATTATAACCTCTTCTGTGCACTGCAGAATAATCTGACATTCCTATGCCCTCTTTATACAATTCAAGAAAATACGTATTTATATTAACTATATCAAAATTGGGTAACACTGTTTTTGAATCCACACTTTTGTATAACGTTTCTTCTGGCCATACTATCATATAAAGAATCTGACTTGAGAGGTTAGAATTATTATTTTCATTTGGTTTAAAGTTGTTGTTTCTGTCATAGTCCTTTAGCCTATAATGAATAATATACATCAGTCAACTACAACTCACTAAAACACAAATAACTGCAATTTAGTAGTTAAAGAACGAAATCCAATTGTGTAAATAAATTCTAGTACATTATGTTACCTACCTTTCAATGAGCTTTTCCTTAGTACCAGTGACTTTTGCGCCCCTGTTTTTGAGCTCAATCTTCAGTTCGGCGACCTTTTTCTGGCCGTAATCCATAACAGAATCAAGAAACTTTCAAATACAATAGAATTTCGATAATTTATGTTCAGTATCTACGATTCTGACAGCTGTTTGGACCGACGCCTACGAAGCGCCGTCTGGTGGCAGAAAAAGTATCGAAAACCCTCATTTACGTTAGTTCAGTTTTAAACGTCACTTTCATAGTAATTTGACATTCATGACGACAATTTCACACTCTGTTATAAAAGTCTGTGTTGACATAAGCCCGACTGTAGTACTAGTCAGCCGTGGTGCTAGTGGGTACGGCGGGCTCATCACCCGCCAGCAGCGCCCTCAGCGCTAACGCCTCTTGTCTGAGCGCAGCCACGTGTGCTCGCAATGACGCGTTCTCTTGCTCGAGAAGGCAGGCTCGCCATGCGATCTGAAATATAAGTTTCTGTCAAAATTTTAATACTTAGGGCCAGTCCAGTTACATTAATCACAATTAGATAAAGATAAGATAGAAGAAGTTTATTATTCAAGTAGGCATATTACAGTCAAGTGCAAAAATATGTATCGAAAGAATCGTCTCATAAATATGGTACTACGCTCTTATTACACTGGAATAAGATGCTATGGGACATATTTTTACACTTGACTGTACAATACAATCCGCTTATGAACGTCAAATAAATCTACGCCGGCTCTAACCCTACACCCTTGACCCGAGATTTAAATCCCCTCTCAATTGGAGGAGGGTATTCCAATATGGGACCGGCAAGAAACTCGGCGGGACACATCTTTTCAAAACATTACATCTTATAATTAACATGCATTAAATAAGCAAAAATACAATTTATATTACTATAGAAATCATGCAGATACATACTGTAGGTACTTTTCTTTATGGAAATTTGATTTCAAAATACATATGTACATCAAATCATACCAATACGTAACTCTATCAGAAAACATATCGAAATCTTACAAAACGAAAAGAAAAGAAAATTAATAAAATTAATGAGAATATATTTTTAATCTCGACTGCTATGAATTACCTACATAAAACATTTAATGTGCTTTCTTACCTGAGTCCTGCCTGAGTTGTGTCACCTACATATAACTCTGTACATGATACAATGATTTTAAATGCTTCTTCTTTTTATTACAGTTTCTGGTTTGGTGTATGCATGTTTGTCTGTTCAATTGGTAGACTGTTCAGTTTTCAGCGTCACTCAGCAGACAAACATTAACTATGTATAAAATCTCATAGGTACTAACAATGGTAGGAACTGAAATGGTAGGAAGGAAAGGAAATGTGTGCTGCCATTGAATCTTTCAATCCAGGGGTTGTTTGGGTTGGGTATCGATGACATTTGGGCGGCAGGCTCGGGGACGTCTGCCGCCTACACAAGGGTCCCTGCGCGGGCGGGCGCGACGTTTGATCGACGCGCCCACTGAGATGAAGGGGTGATCTATTCCCCACGAGTCGAGTTCGAGCCCGGACGGCCGCTGGCGAGGTTGCGGAAGAGTATTTCGGCGTTCCTGGGACCTCGCCCTATAGCACGGAGGCGGCAACAGAGGGGTTTTAGTGGGTAAACCATGGGTCTCATCAGCCTATACGGGAGTCCCACATAACCATCCCAGGCCCGTCCCCGCGCTTGGGTGGAATGGGGAAAGCATTTCCCCTCTTAAAAAAAAAGGGTACCTATCAATGACATTAGGTAGCAGATATTAACGCTCTTGAACTTTGTGACATGTTGGCTACGCGCACTGGTCCTCGCACTCAGCGGGAGTCTGGAGTTCTTGGCGGCCTCATTGTTGCGCCCGCGCTGAAGTACTTCTCGCCCTTCAACTCGGCGGGGATTGAGGGAGACAGAGAGACTATACCTGGTCCTCTCGCACTCGCACGCGTTTCGTGACTCCTTGGCGGCCTGGTAGTACTTCTCATTAAGTTCAGTTAGGAAAAAGAGAGACTGAGAATATACTTGGTCCTCTCACACACGGCGCGCATCTCTTGACTTCTTGGCGGCCTGGTTGTTGCGCCGGCGTCACTCCAATTACTTCCTCTCCTGCAGCTCGGCGGGGACAGAGGGATAGTGTAGTATATACAGTGAGACAGACAGCGTAGTATATACTTGGCCCTGTCTCGCACCTCGCACTCGGCGGCCTGGTTGTAGCGCTTTTCGTTCAGCTCAACGGGAAGAGAGAGATAGAGAGACTATACCTGGTCCTCTCGCACTCGGCGCGCGTCTCTAGACTTCTTGGCGGCCTGGTTGTTGCGCCGGCGCCGCTCGAAGTATTTCTCGTCCTTCAGCTCGGCGGGGATTGGTCGCTTCTCGCCGCGACGGCGGGCCTCTTCTGACAGGCCTTGGAGAGCTTGATTACGATAAAAATACTCGTTAACCCGGGTTATTTCGGCCGCGGGCGGCGGGGGGGGGGGGGGTTTGCAGGGGCAAGTATGCTTAGTTGTGATACAGTAATAACATAGATTTAGATTTATTTCTTTCATTATTAAATTACAATATAAATGATTTCAAGCTAATCTTCGTACACTAATCTATGCTCTTACCTATGACGGCTATGACTTATCAACAGTGTCATCATTTATAGCACAATCGGATTAAGACCAACCTCGAAATCTCTAGAACAGTCATGAAATTTGGTATGTATATAAATTAAAGGCCCCTTTTTCATGCCCACACCATTTGGGGACCTCGAGGAATCGCAGCCATCTTGGAAAATGTGTACCATCCAGGAGAAATTCCCGTTTTACTCTAAATCTACATTCTTTATGAAAATATAATGTAAGGCAACATTAAAGCTTATTAAATTCTACACAAAAAAGTCCGAATATCTTTGCGGAAAAAATACATCTTGTTATAGAAAATACTTGCTGCATCATAGTTTAACGCTTATACACTTCCAGGGGACATTCTCTTAATAGGAAACTCGGAGGAATCTGAATTCCACTGAATAGAGACTTCGGAAAATTGACCATTTTATTTGGAAAATAATTTGGGGCCAGGGGGCCTCCACTCCTTTGTTGCCCCGAGGCCTCCAGACCTCTAAATCCGGCATGGAGGCCCGTCCTTAGATATATATGTCAATGATGGCAAAGCTACTGGCGGTAGAACTATGCGAGTTCCTTGTATTTTGTGTTGAGTAAAAAACCTAGGTTGTTGGGTGAGCGAGGGAGGAGCGAGACTCCTTGAAAGCGACCGAAGGGACAGGAAAGGTAAGCTTTGTTAAATAAATAAATAAATAATTTAAAGGGAACATAAAATGGCAATATACAGTAGAATTTTATAAGTATACTAACTCAACAAGAATACTAAGCTAAATGAATTCTAAAACTTAAGATAAATTTATAAATAAAAAATGCTCCCTAGATTGCTATCATGTCATGTTTTATGATGCCCAAAAGACTGGCAGCGTTACCTCTTTGGATGGCCAGACTTAGTCTCTGGCCGAAGTAGCTGCCAGCGCTCTGGTCACCAGAGGCATCTCCAAGGCGTTCGGAAATATCTTTGAATATAGGGGTTTCGCACTGGGCCCCCACGGGCCCAGAGTTTCTACTCCAAACGGCGCAAATATGTAGCCCTCGCCGTTGTGGCCGCAGCCTCCGTTAATACTTACGTTGCGGGCTGCGCATAGGCAGGTGCTGGCAGTAGGGCAGGCACGGCGGCGGCGGCAGCGCGGCTAGCAGGGGCACCATGCTGGGCACGTCTGCAATCAAGTAAGTTTATGTAAAAACATTTTGTTCGGATAGTGGGGAGACCAGATACTTTTCTTGAGAAGTAGACTATGATTTAAGATCAATTGAATGAAATCAAACTCAATAAGTGTTGCAATCAGGGTGATAACTGAACCCTCCGGCATAGAAAGTTTACAGGGGAGCAGCTATATCTGCAGCTGCATACTTATAAGGTACGGCTTTGTATAGTAACCGTCACAAAGGTAAGCATTCTATCAACTCGATCGAGAAATCTAAAAAAACCGGCCAAGTGCGAGTCGGACTCGCGCACGAACGGTTCCGTACCATTATTTATTATTACGGACGGACGGACGGATGGACGGACAGCGAAGTCTCAGTAATAGGGTCACGTTTGACCCATTGCGTACGGAACCCTACAAAATAGCATAGTAATACTTAAACAAGGCGAAAAAAAATCATGATAGTTTTATAATTCCGTTGGTCTTGTGGCGACCACATACATTCGTGTGTAGCCACCTTTTCAAACAACCACGGCATCACTCGGACTGTCATGTTGACAGAGAGAGAAAAGCGAGGGAATTATTACCCATGTATTTTAGATTGTTAGAAAACGAAACCAATAGTGTATACTGTATACATCCTGATTAGTAAGGTAACAAATAAACGTTGTATCCTACACTACACGGCCGTTATTTAATGTTCCTGCCATCCTCTCACTTCACTGCCAAAGACGGCAAAGACTAATGTTCATCGTTTAGTACTTTACTTTCTCTGCTGCATCCATCCTGCATGCATCCATATCACAGTATATGTAACTTTTGAGCAACTGCGAAGCAACACTGTGCAACAGAGTAAATAGGTAAGGTTAAGTATACCAGGATAAGATCGGATGGAGGGTAAGATCGTATTATCGCAATTGCTACCAAAATAGCAGATCTACAATAACGCTTACATTGTAGATCTGCGATGATGATGACAGCCAGTTATAAGGTATATTTTTTAAACAAATTTATAAGAATAATAAGTGGGTCAAACAAAGTTTTTCTAACCTGACTTTTTAGGGTTCTGTAGCCAAATGGCAAAAAACGGAACCCTTATGGATTCGTCATGTCTGTCTGTCCGTCCGTATGTCACAGCCACTTTTTTCCGAAACTATAATAACTATACTGTTGAAACTTGGTAAGTAGATTGTATTCTGTGAACCGCATTAAGATTTTCACACAAAAATAGAAAATAAAACAAATAAATTTTGGGGGTTCCCCAAACTGAGAACTGAAACTCAAAATATAGGTCTTCAAAAGGATAGGTCTTCAAAAATGATAGTGAGGTTTCTAATATCATTTTTTTCTAAACTGAATAGTTTGCGCGAGAGACACTTCCAAAGTGGTAAAATGTGTATCCCCACTCCTATAACTTCTAAAATAAGAGAATGATAAGACTAAAAAAAATATATGATGTACATTACCATGTAAACTTCCACTGAAAATTGGTTTGAACGAGAACTAGTAAGTAGTAATTTTTTAATACGTCATAAATGGTACGGAAACCTTCATGGGCGAGTCCGACTCGTACTTGGCCGCTTTTTTTACTATGGCATCTGAAGCACATAAACTAATTACAGGCAATATACAAGGTTTAAAGCTTGTAAACCTTCAAATTCAAAAAAAAAATGTAATTCACAATTATCGCATTTGGCTGCCGGGCGTTTGAGCGTGCGCCCCGCAGTTTAGCGGCGGAAACAATTTATGTCACCCAACCCTTCACCATTGGCCGCCGCTGCCGCCGGCGTTTGCTTGCTTAAACCACTCATCTTTTATTCAGTCATCTATTAGTACTTACATTTTTGAGAACGGAGTTTTTCTGCTCTTTACGGCGTGAGTGATTAAATTAAATTAAATTAAATAATTAAATTTATTTCAGGCAATTACAGCCCATATGTGTGTTAGTAACATACAAAGTAAAAAATAACATGTAAAAACGAGGTAGGTGCGCTTCGAAACTGCATGGAGAAATTATGAATGAATTCATTGATAAAGTCGCCATGCACATTTACATAAACCGGATGAGCTTTATAATTTTAATTAATCACAATTCATAACAACTATCATTTTGATTAGAAACAATGGTAAAAGAAAGATTTAAAAAAATAATTGATTTCAACAAAAATTTATACCTAAGAGTAAATTAATTAAAATATAAAAACATTGAAACAAATTAATAAATGTCATGTAGTAACAAATATATATATTATATAAAACATACAACAAATTACAACATTAAAATTAAATTAATTTGAATTTGCCTATGTCATATCACTAATAGTCAAAATCTATGCATCATCGGCAAATACCTTCAGCATGCTGTTCGGACTCCGTATCCCATGATGCTTAGTCCGTAATTTTAGATCACCAAACATTCACGAACCATAGTTCTTCAAATTCTGGGGATGACTTTCCATATTGGACGTCATATGGTTCTCTACAATTTTAAGTTTTAAAGTCATTACCGCTACTTGAAACCAGCGGTGGCAGCATGGTTCCATTTTTATCACTTGTCACTATGCCCGTCACTTTCGCGCTTACATACTTCTTAGAACGCGACAGCCATGGTTAGTTAGTTAGTTAGTTAGTGCTTCTGGGCATTTTCCGCAAATCGACAACCATTGTGCCTATTTTGCGTGAAACGAGGTAGCGCTACTCTAACCACCCCAGCTCCTCCACGAAGCCTAGCAAAGTTTTCAGGTTGCTAAATGCCTCTCCTAGTGTGCACGGAGTCCCTAGGTATTTGTTCCTGTATACTTCTACCTGTTTGCAGTCTAGGAGAATATGTTTTGTTGTTTCTTCTTGTTTCTTCTTCCATGCACGCTCTGCACATGGGGCTGTCTGTTTTACCCACGACAGCCATGGTGACAAATGATAAAGAGCCGACCTTCTTAGCTCTACTGATGTAAAGAGTGTCGCGACTGACAAAAAATGAATTGCTAAAACTGGTGCAAAGGCTTTCCATGGTAATCCAGTGTGGAAATGCTGCAAGCATCATGGGTACCTTCGCACCGGGGACGGCGGAGAGCGGTGTATTTGTGTACATTTTTAGTTGTAATTATAAATTATAATTGTGATTTTCATGATGTGAATATACAACATTTAATATTTTAAAATAAAAATCATATTTGTAAAAATATAATATAATTTATAGTTTAAAATAAATATTGGAATCTATACAGCTTTAAAGTGTCAGTCAATGATGCACCTGCATTAACCCTCCAACTTTTAATTGTTAGCGCCGCGGCAACGACCCCTGCTGCCCTTCCGTATTCCCAACTTGTACACTATGGCTATGATTTTAAACCAATAAAAGCATGCTACTATTATTTACACTAAATTCATCAAATTCATGTCTTATGAATTTAAAAGTCGTTGATAGTCAGCCAGACGACCGGTCTGGCCTAGTGGGTAGTGACCCTGCCTATGAAGCCTACGAATCCCGGTAAGGGCATTTGTTTGTGTGATGGGAACAGGTATTTGTTCCTGATTCTTGGGTGCTTTCTATGTATTTGTATATTATGTATATATATCGTTGCCTGAGTGCCCACAACACAAACTTTCTTAAGCTTACTGTGGGACTTACTCAATCTATGTAAGAATGTCCCATAATTAATTTATTGCTACGATGCTATTAAGCTTAGAATAAATTGAAAAGTGTAAAAGTGGTTTAGTGGATGAGGTCTTGGTTGCCCAGATGGCAAAGCGCTGGAGTATTGATCCAGAGGCCGGCAGTTCAAGTCTCACCCAAAGTAATAATTTTTCCATTTTAAAATTTATTCTTAGCTTAATAATGTCCTTTAATATTTTTTTTATTTCTTTATTTATTTAAAAATTGTGTACTTTACACTTCCGTAAAAGTGAAAATAGTGGTATTCTCGCTAGACACATTAAATAGAATCACTCAGCATAAGGTTATTGCTGGTTAATGCGTACCTAATATAAGAAGTGAGATTTGTATTAGACTATCAATGATGTGGTAGAAACAAGTACTTTGCTAGCTTTTGTTCCTTCTGGAAATACGGCTTTGGCCTTATTTGTAAAATCATGGGTTGGGCAAGTGATGCTCACGATTGCTTGCCCAAGGCGATTCCAGTGACCCCGCATATTACCTGACAAAACCTAATAATAAGGTCTTAGGGCGTTGGCCCTACACATACCCACGATACGTCGTATCAGTGGGGCGACACTCCTCCTTTCGGCTTTTCCCGACTCCGTTCGGCTCAGTATTGCTACGAGTAATTATTAGGGTTGGCACAACTTGTCGTCCCTATATGTGCACGACCACAGATTAGATAATCTTGAATTTTGACAGTCCTAAATGGCCGAAAGGGATAGTGCCATACATTAGAAAGGGACAGCATAATTCGTCTCTGAATCGCTGTCAAACTTCGGTTTTGTAGGATGTGTCATTTCTATACGGTAGTACTATTATTTATTCTGTGGTCGTATCGTTGGTATGTGTGTGGGCCATTAAAGCGATCCCATGTCGTCGCCACCACACTGCATAAAGGGCATGCCTAGGGGCCTATTTCACCACGGTGACAATTGACACCTGACACTGACAATTTCCTGTCCTGTACATTTCTGGGTACCTAACCAGGTGACAATCTCTTGCGCTACGAGAACGAAACGCTATGTGTCTCTCTATCACTCTTCCATATTAGTGCGACAGTGACAGTTGCGTTTCGATTGCTACGGAGCGTAAACGATTGACATGTTGGCTACGCAGTTACGCATCCTGAATCGAGAAGTAAAGACGTACCTAGCGTCAATTTATCTATTGCAGTGGGTAACCTGGGGGTACTTACCCCCGTGGGGGTAAAACTGATATTTTACGGGGGTGATAAAGCTAATCAAAGAAAACAAAGACCTATAAGAAAAATATTAATAAAATAATTATGGAGGAGAGGTAAAATCAAGTTCCCTAGTTATTCAAAGGGGCGACAGTACTGAAAAGGTTAGGAACCACTGATCTATTGGACCAGCAATGTACCGCGAATTGTTACTGTCAGGTGACAATTTTGTTACCAGGGTGACACAGGGGCGATGGTTTTAGTCGGTATTCCCGGGGAGTCACATATAAGTCTTCTTGTTCCCCGGTAAGTCCCATACACGGCCCCTTGGGTAAATGGTGTTAGCAACACTAAAAAGATTGTCAATATTAACTGCCTAAGACCATAGGCCATACTGTCTCTTCTTCGGTAAGATTAAATTTCTTGATTTAGCTTTCAATGAACCGTTACCCATCTAATGTTTTTTTTTATTTTTTATTTTATTTAGGAAACAAACAGTCACATATTAATATATATAAGCTTAAGTGATAACAAACAGACCTTTAGTTCCATTGAAAATAAAAGTATACATAGTAAATTACAGATCGAAACAGGGAAGGTGTTAGGCATCTTCTTGTCTGTCACGCGTACAGGGACTTCAAAACATCGGTAGGTAATTAGTTTTTACTGTTAAAACCCTACCCTACCCTACCTACCTAGTTTAATAGTTGTACCTTATTTTAGATGTAAAACCAACCTTAAAATTTATAGTTATGTTCAAGAATGCATATGTAGGTAATTAATATATATATTTCCCTCAGTCACCCATTGACGCCGAACGCTGTAAAGGGTTCGCAACGTCGCCATGCATGTATTTAAAATCCATTATATGCGATATAATTTCCATAGTTTTATTTTATCGTATTAACCGCAGGAGTGACCTTTTATTAAAATGTGCATGAACCATTATTACGTTCATTTGTAGACCATTTTACACTAGTTAGTCTTCACGGGTTGCTCGCCAACCGATGACTATCCTTCAGTGTATGGGCAACCCTTTGACCGGGCCGTGGGTACCGGCACCTGGCCTAAATCCCTAAACCAACATGTGTGTCATGATTGTAGCGTGTGCCGTAACAGGTGATGATACAAACATGTAGTTTTATCAATAGTTGCCCTTTTTATTTTTTGATGAGTAAACTTAAGTGACTAAAAGTCGGCTTTTTGTATACTTAAGTGCAAAGCTTTTTAGGCATTTTGTTTCCTAGGCATTATATGTTTTAGGAATGAGGGGCTTGATAAATTTATGTGTGCGAGGCTGCTTAGTAGCATAAAGGATGCGCAACTATCAAATTTTACGGATATTCTTAGGTACGTACATAATATCTGTCTGTCAGTAAACTAGAGACGCTTTCACATAGATTTTGGTACATTGTCCCGCCTGTTGATATCTCTATTGCACTTGCATACTTAATAGGGTTGTTTCCAATTTTTTGAAACGCTTGTATTACGTTCTATATTAACTAAAAGTTGCCCTAAAATTCAACTTTTATACTAAAAAGGGCTTTAAATATGTTAAGTTAACAAAATATATTTTGACAGATGCTTTCGCGCCTAAAACGCTCTTTGAAAATTGCGTGACGTCACAGTTTACGGTTTGACACATAACTACATACACACGTAGAAGATACAACTGACATTTGTCATTTGTTGTTTATCGCCTAACTGTCAACAGTGTCAATCCGAGAGTTGTGACGTCATCAGAATCTTCAATGATGTTTCGAGTTTGGTCACGTGACGTGTGCCAAAAGTTATTTTAAATTCAATATTTACAAAAATATGGTCATTACAGGTCCCCTAAAAGTAGTTTAACATGAGGTAGTCAACATCAAATGAGATCTATATAATGGTAGTAATGAAATAGTACGGACAAATCTAAGTTTTCCACCTCGAAAACCCTTCGGATCATTGTGTGTATAATATACCAACAGTACAGCGAGGGAAATTGTTATAACTCGTATCTCTTGTATATCTTTGACGGACCAGCCCAGCAGGCGTATTATGGATGGTTTTATCCACGTGACAAAATAACTGTTACTTTTAACAGCGCGGGATTGAAAGTGAAGGACAGCGTTTTATCACGCTATCACGTAGACAAGAACGACCATCATATGCTTCCAGGTTGGTCGTGTGAATCAACAGCACTCCTTTTGGGGCAGCGTGTGTGGTAGCCTTTCTTCGTCGACCTGATCAGGCAGGTCGAAATCGTCATCTGATGATGGATCAATAAATGGATTTTCAATGTCGGCACACATCTCAGGTGTGATATATTCTCGCAGGATTGGCCATTGCAGTAGTTGCAAACAGCTGCGCATTTGAGTCCTGCTTTCCTGCAACCACACTTTACTGTGGTACAACCTATTTTGCAGTTACAGTTAAGTAGTTAATACTTTTTTAGAAACTGTGTGGCCTACTTAGACTAAATTATTGTCAATTAATTGCATATTTCATATTCTTAAAAGTGTGCATTGTGACTTTTGCCCTAACTCCGGTTCTTGGTGGAAAAAAAATACAAAACTGAAAATATCCTAAAATTTATTGGATTTTTCATGTACTTTGCAATGATCCCAAGTAATTGACCTGATAGGTATTATTAAGAAAATATACTTCTTATAAATAAACAGACAGTCGACAATTGCCTTAAACGTTGGTTAAACATTTGCACAGCCCGCTATTAACAGCATTAACCCCCTATCAGGGGTTCGTGATAGCCCTTCACGCAGTTCACGCCCCTCGGAGCCACGCGGCGACGATGACAACACGATACGGAAATCACTTGAGCTCATTAATTGTTAACAAATATTTGACGCAATTGATCAAGGGGGTTATAACGTAAATTTTGCTTTGTGGTTGGAAAAAAGTAGGTACTTACCTTGAAGGATTTTATCTTTGTTCGTATAATTGAGAAAAAAGGGGTTAGTGCTTGCACCTATTTAAAATTCGTCCAGATCAATATATAAAGGTAAGTACCCTATACTTGGTCAAGCAAATCTTGTCAGTAGCAAAAGGCGGCAAGTTTGAAAAATCGCGGGTTAGCAACACGTTTTCGAGTAATTCCAAAATCATGTCATCTGTGTTTTATCTGTGGATAGTGAATGACAGCCATCATGTTTGTTTACATTCTGAATCGTTGCTATTTCAAGAGAAATTTCTGCTGTCACCATTAAATACCAATATTTTAAATAAGCTTGTGCATAAACTTAAGCAAAGTCAAGGTGCCTAAAATATACAATCACGGTCGTTGATCGTAAATATTTGTAAAATTTGAGGTTATGATAATTACATGTTTTGGTTCGATGTACATAGCTGCTTTTCTTAGCGCAATACCAACGCAATACTGCTTTTTGAGTGTTGCCCTACTTCACTTTGCTGTACATTGCTACTGACATACTTTGCTTGAGAGACTATATTTCACGTACTCGCTACGCTTAGATTGTTTTATTAGGGACTTATGCTTGCTCGGGACGGGAGTCGAGGTCGGAGCTAAAAATTAGCAATGGCAGCAAAAACTAGCTTTGTACTCTCGTTGCACAAACAACTATTGCATATATAAGCTCTTATAGGCGTTTAGAGTAAAGGGGCCCATTGATTAACAGTTCGCCAGACGATAACGGCCTGTCAGTTGTTCGCAAAAACAACTGATATGCCCCAGGCCAGACCAGGTAATCAATGAGGCCCTTCAGATTAACCTAAGTTGGCAACGATTTTGACAGCTCTGACAATGCAAGTGTTATTATAAAAAAATCGTCAAACATCTATGAAATTATAACGTTTTAACACTTGCAGAGGCTGGGCTATCAAAATGGCTGCCAACTTAGCTTGGTCTGACTCCACCAACAAATATTTGCTTAGATGATTTTAAT
Organism: Cydia pomonella; assembly: GCF_033807575.1. Taxonomy (NCBI): domain Eukaryota; kingdom Metazoa; phylum Arthropoda; class Insecta; order Lepidoptera; family Tortricidae; genus Cydia; species Cydia pomonella. The sequence goes on from NC_084727.1 coordinate 4,439,062, forward strand.
GATGCGCGCGAATATATATTTAAGAGGATACGGGAGCTGAGATTTAAATATTTCAGGTGAATATTGTTTTCGCTAATGGAAGCGGCTCCTGAATCTAGTGCGATAAGGACAACGCCAGGTTAGGCGAAAAATGCTGCGTAAAAATGTCAAAAAACGATGTTTCGTACTCGACTGTTTCCTCCTCCAAAACTTAATCAAATGTAACGAGATTTTGAGATCTAAATGGTGATGAAATGATCTGTGTCGGACTGTTTTGTTTTTTAGGCTTATTGATGTCAGTTTTGAATACCTTGCTTCTCTTTGCGGACTAGTAAATTAGGCTGTTTTTACGGCCGGCATGTCGTTGGATAAATAGCTTTGCCTAACCCCTTCTGAAGGCATGACCTCGGTTTTCCTTTTCTTCATGGTACAAAAAGTCCCCACTGTCTCGATCAAAATCTACAGAAAGGAGTACTGAGGACAGTACTTTGACATAGGGAAAAAAAGGAAGCGCCTTCTTTATGATTAACTATAAGAACCAACATGTAGGGATGAATGGGCATGTCCATCCATAGGACACCTTCGTTTTCGTTTGAATAAGGCCCCAGGCAAGCCTTAGGGGGTTCACGACGATACGATTGATCGCTTCGATCAATCTGACGAGAATCCCTTCGATCAATCTGACAGCGTACACGATCAGTCGCGATTGGTCGTTACGATCGGTGTTCGATCGAGGGATACAGCGCTCATACACGGAGCAATTGGTCGTTACGATCGATGCGAGATCGAGGGATGCAGCGCCTGCGGCGTCTGCGTCAAGAATAAGACAAATCGTTGATCGCAAAGAGCCACAGAATGGCGATTCATCGTTGCGGTATTCATGATTGCACAGCTTTTAGTAGCGATTTGCAATATCGTCTTCGATTAAATAAATCGATAATGATATTAAAATACACTACTGAACCGTTGTTTTGATCCGTCTGTAACGACGGATTGTAAAGATGAATCGTACCATGAGTGAGCCCCTAATACTTAGTTCCATCAGTGCTAGGGTGTCCTCTGACCTCTGAACTCCATGGCAGGTAACCAAAGCTACCGACCCGGGCCATTACTGCGTCATTACGCGCCCTGTCATTACGGTTCCCACCTGGACGCTCCCGTAATTAGTACTAGGGAGACGGTGTAACAGAGGTAAATGCAGGGGTTGTCGCGGACGCTTGCAGAGCGCAGGCGGGTTGGGAGATGGCAGTTGGTGTCCGACTGGTGGCAAGTGTCTCGCACAGAGCGCAGATGTAATCGATTATAAATAATATAATATATACGATATAATTTTATTAGAACAGAAAAGTGCCTCTTTGATCCCTTTCGGTCATCTCAAAAATATGTCTGCGGTTTATTGCCGCGACCCATACAAAACGTGTGAAAAGAGCCGTGGCAATTAGACGCAACCGCAGACATATTCTCAGAGAATAACCCTTTTCCGAATAGGGGATATGAAAAAGAATCACCACACCAACGTGAGGATAATAATAACTGTACACTAGGGGAGACCGAGGTAAGTTAACACAAAGGTAAGTTGACACAACTTCAATATCTCGGAAGCTATAGGCATTAGAAGTTTGGCAACAACGCATTTCTGATCCGCCGCTCCGCCGCTCCGACTTGTCAGTACACGCCGCGGCCGCCCGGCGAACGGTTGTGGCACTAGAGCGTCTGTGGCGAAAACTGCACGAAAAGTAAGTATTCCATCATTTTTTTGATGCCATTTATTTCCATGTTATATTACATATTTTGTAATGTGTATATATTTGTTTTCAAGTGTTATTAACCAAGTTTAACATATTAAACTCATTTTTAAACCAGGTAACGACGTGAATTTTAAAATAATAATTCAATGTAACTAACCGTCGATTTCAAGGGAGAGGTAAGTTGAAACAGCTTGTGTCAACCTACCTCGTTTGTTTCAACTTTCCTCGTTTGTTTCAACTTTCCTCGATTTCAATTTATATTTATATTAGGTATTTTAAATTCGTATTTTTTTTTGTAGAATGCCGAACAATTACAAGCGCAAGACGGATAGAGGCGAAGTAAGCATCGAAATATATGAATTGGCTGCCGAGGAGGTTAATTTGAGAGGAAAAAGTCTTCGGGATGCTGCAAAATCGTATAACTTAAATTATTCTTCGTTGTACCGTTTCATTCAGAAAAAAAAGAAGAACAATGACATGCCTGTCACAATGGGGTATGTGCATAACTCTATATTTACTCCTGAAGAAGAACAAACATTGGCCGAATATTTTATAAATTGTGCAGCAGCTAATTATGGTCTGAATACTAAAGATGCCAGGCGACTGGCTTATCAACTCGCTAAAAAGTACAACAAGAAATTCCCGCCTACTTGGGAAAGCAATGAGATGGCAGGTGAAGTATGGTTGAGGCTTTATATGCAACGGCATCCAGCACTCTCTTTGCGAGCTCCTCAAGCGACCAGCCTTGCTAGGGCCACCAGCTTCAACGAAGCAAATGTGAAATTGTTTTTCGACAATTACACGCAGCTGTTGGATAAGCATAAATTTTCAGCCTCTGATATTTGGAATATGGACGAAACAGGAGTTACAACAGTCCAAAAACCTAATAGAGTCATCGCTCGTAGAGGGGAAAAACAAATTAGCGCGATGACATCAGCCGAGAGAGGGACGTTAGTTACAGTGGCCCTAGCTGTAAATGCTATAGGAAATCATCTCCCGCCAATGTTTATATTCCCCAGAAAGCGATTTCAGGATCACTTCATACGGGATGGACCAGTTGGTAGCGTAGGGTCTGGTAACGCCTCGGGATGGATGCAAGAAGAGGATTTTAATTTTTTTCTGCAACATTTGCACAGGCATGTTCGGTCGTCACCCGATAAAAAAGCGTTGTTGATTCTCGACAATCACAGCTCGCACGTTGCCGTGAATAACATTACATTCTGCAAGGATAACGGGATAGTATTGTTAACATTTCCTCCACACTGCACGCATAAGTTGCAACCCTTAGATCGTGCTGTATTCGGCCCATTGAAAAAAGCAATAAATACCTCTGCAGATAGCTGGATGCGAACTAACCCAGCAAAAACGATGACGATATATGATGTGCCTGGAATAGTAAAAACGGCCATGGAAGTTGCAGTCACAGGAAGAAATATAACGTCAGGTTTTTCAGCATGTGGTATCTGGCCCTTGAATTCAAATATTTTTACAGCCCAAGACTTCCTCCCAAGTCAAGTTACCGATCGTCCGTTAAACGAAATGCAACCCAGAGCAACGGAAAACCAAGGGGCAGAAACTAGGCCAACGCTCGCGGATCCAGTAGCAAGCACCTCCACAAATTCTGCTCCTGTTGCGACTTTAGTTCCGGGGAATAGTACTGTGTTAGAACATGATTCCCCATTGCCTCAACCCAGTCACAGCAGACACAATGCAAATATGTCTACTCCTCTTCCAGTCGTAGATGCAACTCAGCTAAACCATGAACCAGAAGAAACTGTTTCTTCTATATCCGAATCTGGTGTGGATACTAGCGCTGCTCGACCCAACCACGAACTTGGTGAGCCTATTCCTTCTGGATCGAATGTTACTGCTTCGGATAAGACTCCAGTCAAAATATTTACACCCGAGATTATTAGGCCTTTACCCAAAGCTTTACCACGAAAATGTACGCAGAACAGACGTAAAGTTAAGTCAGCCGTTTTAACGGACACGCCGGAAAAAGAAGCACTTGAAGCCATTGAAGCAAACAGGAAATTAAAGAATGTCAAGAAACGAGTTTTAAATGATTCAAAGCAATTAAATATCACATCTAAGAAAAAGAAAGCTACAAATCAAAATAAAAGGCCTACGAAAAACAAGAAGAAACAAACACGAAAATCTGACAGTGAAAATGATGATGATTGTTTATGCCTATGCTGTTTAGAGTCATATAAAAATAGTAGACCCAACGAGGAATGGGTGCAGTGTATAGACTGCAAAGGTTGGGCTCATGCAGAATGCACAACTGGCGAATTAAACTATATCTGCCAAAACTGTTTATCTGATTGAATTTGTTATTTGTTTATTTGTATTATCTTGTGTTAAACTATTAAAAATTCTATTAACCAAGAAGTAAATTAATATGTTGGAAGGATTTCCAATCTCATAGTGAGATTTTTTTTTGATTAAGTAAATCTTTATTTTGTTGATGTTTAAATGTTCGAGTGTGGTTAACCAAGAAGTAAATTAATATGTTGGAAGGATTTCCAATCTCAGTGAGATTTTTTTTGATTAAGTAAATCTTTATTTTGTTGATGTTTATATGTTCGAGTGTGGATAAATAATTAGAATGTAAATGTACCTAACCTTCTTTCAAGAACATGACTGATTATTTATCTACAAGTTACAATGTAGGTAGGTAAATGTAACCTTCTTAAAAGAAGATGACTGATTATGTGCAAGTTAGAATGTAGGTAGGTAAATGTAACCTTCTTAAAAGAAGTTGACTGATTATGTACAAGTTAGAATGTAGGTAAATGTCACCTTCTTAAAAGAACATGACTGATTATGTGCAAGTTAGAATTAAACTATTTATCTGCCTTCCTCGCAATCTCATGAAGGGAAAACTATTTTAAGTTACAAAAGTTTTTTTGCCTTGATCTCAAAAGAAGTTCCTTCATTGTGTTGAGGTCAAGATGTTTATTTTGATATTAAATCGTTTTCAAGCTCTCCATTGCGTTTTTTTATCCTTAAATGCTTGATCTTTCTCTATGTGTCAACTTGCCCAGGTACCTGTTTCAACTTATCTCGGTACTAGGAGGGTTGAAACAGACTGACTTGATGCGGAAATACCATATTTATAAATAGTTCTAAATGCTAATTACTTATTTTGTTGATGTTTATAATTAAAGGATGAAATTTGCTTTCCAATGATATATTCTTTGCAATTCTAGCTTATATAATGAAGCAGCTATGTTCGGAAATGTAAATTTTGTGTCAACTCTCCTAGGTCTCCCCTACATATAAACCAAATCCAAATGAATCCATTTAGATATCCAATTAGATATTTTTTATAATTCAAAATCATGATTTAAAAGTCAATTCTACTAGTCAGCATGTTGACACGATTCAAAACCGCTTTGCCACTCTTGTAGATAAAATTCAACATTCTCATTAGTTTTTGAATAATAAGCCTTTACGATTAACGAGGTGCGGCTGTAGCACGGTCGCTATGTCGCTACTTGTCACTATGCCTGCCAGTTTCGCACTTACATACTTATTAGAACGTAGAAGTGATAAAACTACAGCCGCTGGTGTGGTGAAAATTATTTTTCTTGTTTGACTCCATAGCAAGCGGAGGGCAGCCAGCGCGCTGCTGTGCTGCGCCGAACATGGCTCCAAGTATAGAAGTAGGTTCCTGTTGTTCATGTTCTGTATATTTACCTGGTGGTAAGAAGTGGTTGTAACTCCGTAGCAAGCGGAGGGCAGCCAGCGCGCCGCTGTGCTGCGCCGAACATGGCTCCAGGTCGTATAGAGGTAGGTTCATGTTCATGTTTTGGTCCATTGCTTCACTTCACTAAGGCACTTTTCAATGTTCACTTCAGTTAAAAAAATAAGAAGAACTTAGGTAAGGAGAATTATTTACGTATGTAATGTCTCGATAATTTCGGAACACCGAGATTATCGAGACAATTACAATATATGTTAATGTTTAGAGAGTTGCAATATACCTATGTTAAGGAAATTCGACTCAAAAATGATGACTTATCAGCCTCACCAGGCCCAAATCTCATTTTTTTTAAGTAATAGTAAGGCTTTTTAAGTTATAAGTAATTTAAAATTTTCCTTCCTCAGGTTTTTGGCGCACCTACCTACTCACACGTTACCAACCCATGTTAATACGCTCATACGCATATAAGACGCTCTATACGCACAACTTGATTATCGTAAGCGGTTATCATAGCTTTTATACACCACATATATTTTATAGAAAACCATTACTTTTTAGAATAACCATACGTAGTCCCTGGGAAAAACCTCGTCTGGGAGCTCATTCCACAGCCGGAATATCCGCGGGAGGAGGGAGGATATACCTCTGTAATCGCACAGTGAGCGTTTAGGTTTAAGGGTGTGAGTGAAAAATGTGGGTGAACGTCTTTTTTTCCGTGGAGTAATGCATTTATTAGGCATTCCGCCAGGGAACTAGGACAGATATGGCCTACCGACGGCGAACGCACCGGTACGTACTGTGGTAGACAGCGTCCGTAGGCATGGCATCATGTCATACTTCTTCAGAGCACTTTTTACAAGTGGTAGAACACACATAAGGCGACAAAGGATTTCCCATCTTCCATCCAAAAGTTAGCTAAGAAATCTTCGTAAACTTTTTTAACTTTTTTAATTCATTGGTTATTACAGATAATACAGATTTTGGAATAAATTAGTCAGTGACAAAAATGAAAATTTTGCCGTTTTTTTCAATTCTATCCTATCCATGAATAAACTTGGTACTTGTCAAGTACTTCATGGACCAACCGTTCTAGGTAGTTTTTTTTATTTTTTTTATCCTTTATCTGTTCCATTCTCTGGACATTTCTAATGCTCTAATTGTAGGGTCCTTACATCGTTATAATTATAATCATAATTAATTTACATAAAAAGAGTCAATGCCGGATTTAGAGGTCTGGAGGCCTCGGGCAATAAAGGAGTGGTGGCCCCCTGGCCCCAAATTTTTTCCAAATAAAATGGTAAATTTTCCGAATTCTCTATTGTGGGGGCCCTTCTTTTGTGGAGGCCCGGGGCAGTAGCCCCGGTTGCCCTCCCCTAAATCCGGCCCTGAAAAGAGTTATTTTATACTCAGACACACCCTAGCGCACCCACTTTGTCAGTATAAATAAGGTTTTGGCAAAAATCTAATTTTTGGTAAAAGCTTTTATCGCTGACTGTACTTTCCTCCAAAGGCAAGTAGGCAACCAATACTCATTAAGACATTTCTAAAAACTCCAAACACAATTAGGTTGCTTTGTTTTATCATAGAGTTCCTATGGCTCACTCCTGTCTCCATCATCAGATCAGCTTGATGGTACCATAATATTGCATTGTCATCCAACTTACATATGTCTGCAAAATTTCACCTTCTTTGGAAGTCGGGAAATGGGTCAAATTTAACTTGCAAGATTTGACCCGTACATACATAGGTACATTGCAAGTTAATTTATAAAGCTTGTAAAAAGCGCGAAGATTTAATTTTCTATAAAAAAAAAAAAACAAATATTTGCGCCTACATTTTTTAAATTAGCCGCCTTTTTCTGCTGACAAGGTGGGTATCCCAGAGTATGACATGTTATATATTTGAAATATTATTACCTACATGTATTATAGAGCACTTTTCTTTCTGATTAAGGTCTGAGTTAGATTTCCGTTCCAATTATTACACAAACCTATAGATATGGGTCTGTAGATACAAACTTGACTGCTACGAGCTACGGCGTAGAGCTCGTGGTGTCCGTACTAACTTAGAGAAATAAAGTAAGCATAGACTGCTCACTCCATACATCAGTTTTCTTACCAAAACGCTGATTATTTTGTAGTCGACATCTAGCGTCAGATTGCGGATTTATCAGTACAGCACTGCTACTTGACAATAGATGTCTCGACGAACGAAAAGTCTAATGCTCAACAATTTTCAGCTAATATTATAACCGGAACTCTATTTTCAACTCCTTATGCTTGTAATATTAGTTATAAATTGTTGAGCAATACGCTTTTCGTTACTAGCGACACTCGTGATAATCTATTGTCAAGTAGCGGTACTGATAAATCCACTACTTGTCTAGATGTTGACTAAAAAAATAATCAGCGTTTTGGTAAGAAAACTGATTTTGGTAAGAAGACAAGATTTTGCCGTTTTGATTACCGGCCAAAAGATGTAAGAAGTACGTAACCATTGGGACGCGACTCCGACTCGCACTTGGCCGGTTTTATTCTATCAGGTTCTCACTGCTGATATGAAAAGTTGTAGGTAGCTATGTGCCAGACGCCATGAGACCTAAGTCAGACCTAAGAAGGCCGTGTGTCGTCGATGCGATCGTCTTTTTTGTCTTTCGCAACGCTCAAGATTATAAGTTTAAAAGACGAGCGAACCCTTCGTTTCGATTTTAAAGAGTTTGAAGTAAGTTAAGCTGTTTTTTCGAGTACCGTTAATTTCATTTGTCGAGTCTCACCACGGTTTAGAGGCCGATTTGATTCCGGATTTAGAGGCTCAGTAACATAACGCAACTTTCATTAAAATTTACACAAATTCCAATTTAAGTTTTGATTGAATATTTAGTGTTTAAAAAAATTAAGGTTTGACTTGGAGAAAGTAAACAAGCGCACTAGCAACCTTATATCGGTACTTTTAGTTTTTATCCACACTTTAACACCACCACTGAACTAAAATTCACACCAACTAAATTACAAAAGGAAAGCTTGGCGTTAGGTAATTTTCACGGCTCCTCCGATTGGCTATTACGTTAATTATTAGATCATTTCCCGGGCGCTGATTGGTCCGTTTGGCCCCGCCCCCGCGCCTTATGACACGCGGTGTCATAGAATGTAACGATCTTTTTGAATTGTTAATGAAGTGTTATTAACGGTTTCTGTGGGTCTTTTGTTGGGGGAACTTTGCTAATATTTGCTTTTTTGTTAAGGTGTTTGTTGCTGTGATTGCTGAGTGTTTGCAGGTATAACATGCGGCTTAAATAAATATGTAAAGTCAATCCGGGTAATGGGCCAATTACATCTACACTTCCCGATAACGGGCCCGAAATCAGTCCCCATGTCGGGCCTGATAATATTTCACATGTAAAAACTACTTTGTCTACTTGCCAAAAATGTTCATTGTTTGAGATTTATGTACCAATAATATCCACACTTTATCAGGCCTGAAATCAGACCCGATTTCGGGCCCGAGAAATAATATTTTTCCCTAGTCCGAGAAATAATATGTGCTGGTATTCTGTGAAACGAAAACCATTAACAGGCTCGAAATCGGGCCTGATTTCGGCCCTGAAATCGGGAGGTGTGGATGTAAATGGTGCTAAAGTGTGGATATAATTGGCATAACTTTGGCTGGCCTTCACATTGGGGCCTGTTTAGATTGATTACTTAGTGTTTATTGTGAGTTCATAATTTGCTACTTGCGTTTAATGGCAAATGTAGGCATGAACGCGCACTAAACAGTTCTAGGTAATATAGGTATGAAGGCCAGTTGCCTACACTTACCTTGCAGCCAGTCTTATCCGTATTGACCTTAAGTTTAAGTACACAGTGGTTTTTATTTACTAGCCTGAAGTGTACAGGAACCCTCAAGGCCTAATTGTTAAATTCTTGACTTTTGTTATAGGGTTATTGGTTATTGAGCAAAGTGTGTCCAATAAAACACCCAACGAAGGCAATATGGCGGCGTGGCAATGACGCCGCGCGCGGGTAACAGCACAGCGACGTCTGTGGCGACGCTTGAAATTTTAGATTAAATGATTTGATCGAAATATAATGAGAAGCTTTATTTTCAAGTAGATAGGTTAACTAATCGTTTCCGTTAGCTAAAGCTGCCATCGGCGATATCAGCTGGTGACGCCCTCGCAAGTACCTACAACACTAAGTGGTGCAGTGTCTTAATATCGGGGTGGGTTACGCAACACCGCAAAATTGATACACCAAACTGTACGTGGGGTAAACTGAAATTTTTTAGAATAGACAAAACTGTTGGAAATAGGCCATCACTCCCTTCAACTCTTTTTGGTCACACGTACCTACTACTTTTCATTAGGATTGGATCACCCTAAAATGGCGACGCCCTTGTAGATCGGGCACGCACTATTTAACTTTTTCGCAGATGTACCAACAGTCACGCCCCGTGGTGAGCCATTTAGGGTTCTAGCTAAATTGGACATTCCACAGCGTAAGTATAACAAACAATTTAGCTAGGACGTCAATGGCTCAACAATCATGGAGAGTGACATTATTAATGACCTATTGAGTTTATTAGAACTTATAAGTAGATATAGTTTCTATTTTCCTCCGTGAGCTTCTACGGATTATCGTCTTATCTATTGTTTAAAAACCGCAAAGGCGCGTGCCACTATGAAAAAATGGTCAAGCCGCATAGGTAGCGTTTATTGAATTACTACTCTATTGAGCACGGAATAAGATTCATTATGAACTAATACAGAATTCTAACAGAATAGCTGTCTGATCTCTATTGGTGCGTCTAAGGTAGGCGACTAAACGCTCTCAAACCAGCTTAACTTGTGACACTGCGATCCGAAACAAAGATACGTATTCGAAGACCTCGCTTGCACTGATAATGCGAGCGCACGGCTAGCTAGCGCCAAGGAAGCAATGTTATGTTTCTCGAGGAGCAGGTAAAAAACAGGGCCGGATTTTCACACAAATATATTTGGGTGGTTTTACGTTGTTTAATTTAAAGAGATAAAACATAACACTATTTAAATAGTAGGTACACATCTAACAGAATGGGTTTGTGTAATTACAATAATAACGAGATATACTCATTTTTATAATCAACTGTTTAAACAGTTGTTTGCTAATTTTAAACTTTAAACAGGCTTATTTTAAATAAACAATAAAACAATGGTAAAATAGTAATAAATATGTATATCCATTTCACAATCCCGTACTACTAATGTTAAAATAGACCTATATGTTATAATTATGTACACTAATATAAAGATATTATTTACAATAGAGTACACATTTAGTAAAACCTTTATACAAATTTATATTATGAGTCAACAAAAAAATAAGTAACATATACATAATAGTGTATGCATAAAATAAATAAATATAAAACAAAATATGCATATCGTTTAGAGTCAAATCACGCTAACTCTTTCAAGCAAACCATACAAACAGTGTCAGTTTGTTAGAAGTCTGAAGAGTTAGCGTTATTTCGTAAAACCACCCAAATATATTTGTGTGAAAATCCGGCCCTGTTTTTTACCTGCTCCTCGAGAAACATAACATTGCTTCCTTGGCGCTAGCTAGCCGTGCGCTCGCATTATCAGTGCAAGCGAGGTCTTCGAATACGTATCTTTGTTTCGGATCGCAGTGTCACAAGTTAAGCTGGTTTGAGAGCGTTTAGTCGCCTACCTTAGACGCACCAATAGAGATCAGACAGCTATTCTGTTAGAATTCTGTATTAGTTCATAATGAATCTTATTCCGTGCTCAATAGAGTAGTAATTCAATAAACGCTACCTATGCGGCTTGACCATTTTTTCATAGTGGCACGCGCCTTTGCGGTTTTTAAACAATAGATAAGACGATAATCCGTAGAAGCTCACGGAGGAAAATAGAAACTATACATACGAAAATAAGTTTTTGGCAAAAATTTCATTTTTGGTACAAGCTTTTATCGCTGACTGTACTTTATTTCCACAGGCAACTAATACTCATCGAGACAATTCTAAAAACCCCAAACACAATTAGGTTGCGTTATTTTATCAAATTATCACAGAGTTCCTATGGCTCACTCCTGTCTCCATCATCAGATCAGCTTGATGGTACCATAATATTGCATTGTCACCCGACTTACATATGTATGGAAATTTTCAGATTCATCGGAAACCGGGAAGTGGGTCAAATTTAACTTGCAAAATTTGTCCTATTCTTACTAACAGGGCAAGTTAAATAAAAGCTTGTAATAACATATTTTATGTACAATAACAGTATACATAATGTATATATACAGTGGTGCTACTATAACTAGCTTAAATCTAAAATAGGCCTTGAAGCTTTTTCCTCTTTGTATCGCAATGCTGATACATTGTGCGAGGAAACCACCAGCTCTTCGGTTACCAGATAAATAATAAATAAATATTATAGTACATTATTACACAAATTGACCCACAGTAAGCTCAATAAGGCTTGTGTTGAGGGTACCTAGACAACGATATATATAATATATAATTATAAATACTTAAATACATAGATAGCACCCATGACTTAGAAACAAATATCCGTGTTCATCACACAAATATATGCTCTTACCAGGATTTGAACCCGGGACCATCAGCTTCATAGGCAGGGGTCACTACCCACTAGGCCAGACCGGTCGTCAAAACCAGATGCTTCGCAATTTCTGCAACAAACTTGTGCTCACTGGGACCCCATGACCTATTTAAGGTGAACTCTTCTAAATCTAAGTCTGTGTCCACAGCTCCCCTGTTCTTGTTCGCGGTAATTGCTGGCTGATCACTATTTAACCGCACGGTGAGTGACACACGGTTGTTCCTACTGTTCGATTAACAAAATCGGGGTTTGTTCCCATTTGTCCCCGCCGGGCACAGATGGGTATAGGCTCTTCATATAAATCAATCATATTTGTCCCAGCCTTCAAGAGGACTGCCGTTTCTACAACAACGGCGTTCCTCTCTGCGGCGGGCGGGGACAGTGGGAAATTGGGAATACACCAAAATTGGGGCTAATCTAACATCGAAAATTAGAAGTTAGAGAGAGCGAGAGAGAGAGAGAGGAGAGATAGACATTTAGAAGTCGTGAATATTGTAACTATTGTAAGATAGTTTTTTTTTAATTAACGAAAATTGCTAAGTATCTCAGTAGACAAAAACGCGCGAATCCCGCCCCGTGCCCCGCGCCGTTTAGTGTTTTCTATGGGAGCGCGGCGGCACGTGATTAGTAAATTTTATAGTTGACTACAGCGTATCGAAATGAATCTTATAGTTGAATGGGAGCCCATACATGAAGTACGCAATTATAGTTTGGTATACGAAATCTTAATTCAACCATTACAGTCGACGAGTAGAAAAATATATTTTAAATAAACATGCAATCACCATAAGTGCCCAAGTGCCGGCGTGGGAAACGCCACGTGTGTGCTCGCGCCATAAACTTTGTATTGTCCACGGAACACAATCACGAGCGCAACTCGCTTTGTGACCTCAAGCTAATCTTTGTGTTATACCTATTATACTTACAGGGTTTTGTAATTGGGTCGATAAGGGTAACTACTGGCATAGAAAAATAAATAATTGGCATAGAGTGCTCACTCCATACACCAGTTTTCTTACTAAAACGCTTATTATTTTCGTAGTCGACATCTAGCGTTAAGTAGCGGAGTTATCTGCTGCTACTGCTACTTGACAATTGATGTTTTGATTGAACTGTTTTACTATGGAAGGTAGAGGCAAGGAACAGAAACTCCTTAGGCAGAATTGTTGCAAAAGTGTCCAGCTGTCAGCTATAAATAATAGTTCCAAATCTCACCAGAGTAGAGCTAAGCTTAAGAACCTAGGCGTTATTGACGGAGTGAAGTGCGCTGTCTATGATTAGATTTTTTTCTCAAGTTTTCTAGGTATTATAGCGCCACTAAAATCGCCTGCCATTTGTAATAAAGTTAGTATTTATGGTTTTTGGTCGGACACTTTTTGGTAAATGGAGATTTTGTTCCTTGCTACCTTCCATACGTTTTACCTTTGGTTTTTGTAAGAAAACTGATATACCTAGATTCGAAATGTCATGTTATTAAAGGTCATGGACTATGGAGTGTGGAATTAAGAGGAGTGGCATCTCTTATGGTAGAACTGTTGCAAAAGTGTCCAGCTGGCAGCTATAAATAATAGCTCCAAATCTCTCCAGAGTAGCGCTAGAGTAGCTAAGAACCTAGGCGTTATTGACGGAGTGAATTGCGCTGCCTATGATTTGATTTTTTTGTTCAAGTACTCTAGGTATTGTAGCGCCACCTATTTAAAGTTTTTTGATGGCACTTTTTGGTACATGGAGATTTCGTTCCTTATCTCCACCTTCCGTATCATGGACGTAGACAAAAAGGTTAGATTTGACAAGTCTGCGCGTCACCGTAAATGAAATGATATGAACTATTATGGAGTATGTTTATGCTTCCTTATTTCTGTATGCTGTTGGTCCGCATTTTTAGGGTTCCGTGCCCAAAGGGTAAAACGGGACTCTATTACTACGACACCACTGTCCGTCCATCTGTCCGTCTGTCACCTGGCTATATCACATGATCCAGGATCTAGCTATCCCGGTTTATATAATACAGCCTGGACAGTTGAAACTTTCACAGATGACGTATTTCTGTTGCCGCTATAACAACAAATATTAAAAAGTACGGAACCCTTCGTGGGCGAGTCCGACTCGCACTCGTCCGGTTTTTTATTACGATACGAATCATAGGATCTTCAAGCATTAAAGACAATCGCTTGCGATTTGCAATAAATTGCGGCATTTGAGCGGTCTATTGAATTCGTTGCTCCTATACTAAGCGGCAAGTACTAAAATCGCCTGCCATTTGTAATAAAGTCAGTACAGTCAGCATCAAAAGTAGCGGATGAAACAACGCGCCAAAAGTATCTGATATTCCGTATAACTTTTCCAAATGTAGATAATTTTCTAAAATTCACGTTTAAAAATATATCTTTTACAGTCTTAGTTGTTCTATATTAAAGACATCACTTTTTGTCAAGCTGTTACAGAATGGTAGATACTTATGAAGCGTTATTTGATCCGCTACTTTTGATGCTGACTGTACAAGCCTTCAAGGATCAAAATCCCAACTAAGATTAGGGGTAGCTAGGTACTAAGACAGTGCTGCCTCCTATAGTTCATGCACGCTCCCTATTGTATTCTTTGGGTTGGAGTAGTTCGGAAACAAAACCTCTTTGATATTACCATTACGCGCCATAAATGCCATAAAATTCAATTAAATATCAACTGTCACGTATATTCCAAAACTCAAAACAATTTGTTTCCAAATGACACTTGTCATCCACCAAGAAAATTACACAAACCCAACAGTTTACCTTTTTCACAATATTCAGTAAAAAAAACATTTAATTACCCATAAATAATTGTGTAATGTTAAACATGAGGCTGTCGAAATTTGGATTTAATCTTTGTACAAATTATAGTAAGTTTTTTTATTTATTATCTAAGTGGTACCTGTAGTCTGGCAAACCCAATTTGTCAGTATAAAAACTATACTCATCCCTTTCTTTTGAGTGCTAGTATTAGTATTGCTGCAAAGAACTCCAGTCTTTTGAGTCTGGATTTGAAGAACTCTACTAGTTTTTACGAGACTCGGCGCTTTAAATATTTTCCTAAGTCTGGAGGCGAGTCCTTTATTGAGTCTTTTTTCAGAGCAACTCAGAAGGACTCAAGCCATATAGACTTCGTCGACAATTTTATAGGTTTTATTTAAATACCTAACAGTAAATAAGTTATGCGTTATTGTATGATTTTTGTGTACCTTATCCACGAATATAACTTAAAAAAAAGCGGCCAAGTGCGAGTCGGACTCGCGCATGAAGGGTTCCGTACCATTTAAGACGTATTAAAAAAAAATATACTTGCTAGATCTTGTTCAACATTTTACCACTTTGGACACACATTTTACCACTTTGGAACTGTCTCTCGCGCAAACTATTCAGTTTAGAAAAAAATGATGTTAGGAACCTAAATATCATTTTTGAAGACCTATCCATAGATACCCCACACGTATGGGTTTGATGAAAAAAATTTTTTTTTAATTTATTGACGTATTAAAAAAAAACTATTCACTAGATCTCGTTCAAACCAATTTTCGGTGGAAGTTTGCATGGTAATGTATATCATATATTTTTTTTAGATTTTTCATTCTGTTATTTTAGAAGTTACAGGGGGGGGGGGACACACATTTTTTCACTTTGGAAGTGTCTCTCGCGCAAACTATTCAGTTTAGAAAAAAATGATATTAAAAACCTAAATATCATTTTTGAAGACCTATCCATAGATACCCCACACGTATGGGTTTGATGAAAAATTTTTTTTTTTTAAATTTTTATGACGTATTAAAAAAAAACTACTTACTAGATCTCGTTCGAACCAATTTTCGGTGGAAGTTTGCATGGCAATGTATATCATATATTTTTTTTAGATTTTTCATTCTGTTATTTTAGAAGTTACAGGGGGGGGGACACACATTTTTTCACTTTGGAAGTGTCTCTCGCGCAAACTATTCAGTTTAGAAAAAAATGATATTAGAAACCTAAATATCATTTTTGAAGACCTATCCATAGATACCCCACACGTATGGGTTTGATGAAAAAATTTTTTTTTTTTAATTTTTATGACGTATTAAAAAAAAACTACTTACTAGATCTCGTTCCAACCAATTTTCGGTGGAAGTTTGCATGGCAATGTATATCATATTTTTTTTTTAGATTTTTCATTCTGTTATTTTAGAAGTTATGGGGGGGGGGACACACTTTTTACCACTTTGGAAGTGTCTCTCGCGCAAACTTTTCAGTTTAGAAAAAAATGATATTAGAAACCTCAATATCATTTTTAAAGACCTATCCATAGATACCCCACACGTATGAGTTTGATGAAAAAAGATTTTTTGAGTTTCAGTTCTAAGTATGGGGAACCCCCAAAATTTATTGTTTTTTTTTCTATTTTTGTGTGAACATCATAATGCGGTTCATAGAATACATCTACTTACCAAGTTTGAACAGTATAGCTTTTATAGTTTCGGAAAAAAGTGGCTGTGACAGAATCGGACAGACAGACGGACATGACGAATCTATAAGGGTTCCGTTTTTTGCCATTTGGCTACGGAACCCTAACAATGCATTTCGAAATTTCACTAACAAAAAAATTGTGAGTTCTCTGAAAAGAACTCAAGTCTTTACAAAAGACTCAGGTCACTTACAAATTGAAAAGAACTCGACTTTAGACTTAATATGTGAGTCTGAAAAACTGAGTCAAGTTTCAAAGCAGAGGACTCATAGGACTCTGGTCTTCACCAACACTAGTATTAGCGTAAAACAGTTACCCTATGATTCTCTCTGAAATAAGACAGTGCTTTGTGCTCCTGAGATTTTTTATTTTACGGAAAGTTTGGGTTATAAGTAATATAACAATTAACGTTATTTTCATAAAGCCAGCCAGGTTAACTGCAACCAGGGATCGGAAACCGGTATCTTTTGTGTGGGAACGAAAACGGTATTTTTTCGTTCTTTGTTAATTATTTCATTCCTAATCGGGCAATCTAATAATACGAAGTCGTTATCTAAAAACACAACTGAGTCCTACATTTTGAGTATAAAATAAACCGAAATATATGGTTATTTCGATGTTTTTGCAAAAAATCGGTTCCGATCCCTGACTGCAACTATAGGACAAATGCAACTACTTTGGCTTATTGTTATACTAATTTGCCTTATTGTTGCAATCGCCCTGCCACATAATAATATATCCTGATGACTCGAAAACTATTATACCAAGATCTAAGCCAAATTGATTTTGATGAAAGCTTCGAAACGCCCAAAAGAGCAACGTGCCTGCCTCGTCCTTCTTGTTTTCTTGTCTTTTAACTAATAGATTGTCTACAGTGGAACAATAATTTGCATATTATAAGAGATATCTAAAAATATTTCATAAAATTATTTGACTTGTTCCCTTGTTGACCAGCCAAGATGTCCGACTCTTGTACTAATGTAATCTTCCTCCCACAGCCCGGCACCGCCCGTTCCAAGCGCCGCGCCGCGAGGTGACCATCCCGCCGCGCGACAACGAGGGCGAGCTGCCCGACCTCCGCGACGTCAGTTCCGACAATGAGCCCAAGCGCCCCAACCCCCGGCCTTACGCCTCCCCCAAGATCCAGCAGAAACCCCCTAACATCGACAAGGTAGTCCCCAAAGGCACCAAAAAACTCGTCCCCATGCCGGACCTAGCGCATTATCTGACGTATTACGAGCTCTTGAAAGGCCTTAAACCTATTTTGCAGAAGTATATTTCGATGCTGCCAAAATATAGTCAGTTTCAATTGCTTTGGAAGAAGTTCAAACATCCATAGCTTCTGTTTACTGTAATAGCTGATTTAAGTAAACATGTAAACGAAGCTTAAAATTTTAGAAAAACTGAATTTTCTTGCAATGAAACTGAGACTCAAAGGTCTTTTAAGCGAGATACAATTTAATCATTTACTAGATTTTTTATTTAAAAATAACGTAACTTTCGTGGCCTTGTTTAGATTATTTATTGCCAAGTAGCCGCTATTGCAAGAAGTTAGTTAAAATGCGAGTTTTATTAGGTACAAATTGTGATGTTGTCATACGCTAGAGTGAAATTATTCGTGAACCAAATGTGTTGTTATTTGCTTTTGGTTGGTTTCTGCAAGCTTTATGCTTGGCAATAAATCATTTAAGTACCTATGTAATGTTTTTTATATACTTCTGTTTAAGGTATTTGTAAAAATTTTGGTTTACGAAATAAATACGTTTATTTTTATTAATGGCTTTTCTTTCACTCTATCGAATGACAGTTTACATATGTAAACAGTTTACTAAGTAAAAAATCCAGCAGGGGAAAACAGTAGGTATTAACCTTTTGAATGCCAAGAACACCTAAAGTCGTCGTTAATAGTCATACCCACAGCGCTAAGGACAACTATAGCTGTTATGGCGAACGGTCAAAGTAACCTTCACACTTTCGATTAAGGTTTACATTAGCTCCCTTGCGCCCGGGACCTTGGCGTTTGAGTCATGTTTGTGTTTATGACATAAAGCGTTCAAAGGGTAATCCACAAATCCCTGCCAGGGGTGGAAAGTAGTTGCTATAAGGTAAGGTGGGATAAGACTATCTCCGGGGCAAGACTAACACTTAATAAATAAACATTATTTATCCGTTAAGTATTATGTTGAAGGGAAAACTCCCGTCATTACCTGCTTTTTGGACCTATCGATGGCGTTCGATACAGTTTCGTATGATATATTATGGGATAAGATGGAAAAGAGAACTAGCACTCTGAGGGAGGTGATTAACCTGTTTCGGTATTAGTACGGGCATCAAACCAACCAGGTGAGATGGGCGGGCGCGCACTCGGACGTGTACAGATTGGAGTGCGGGGTGAGGCAGGGTGGACTTACCTCACCGCGCTTATTCAATCTGTACATGGATGAGCTGATTGTTGGACTCAGCAGCACGAATATCGGATGTTCGGTAGGTGGCACCACGGTGAACAACATTAGCTACGCAGATGATATGGTGCTGCTGTGTCCATCAATCAGTGCGCTAGTGAAACTCCTAAAGGTGTGTGAAGATTATGCGGTCGCTCATGGTCTGAGGTACAATACCAGTAAGAGCGAGCTGTTAGTTTTTAAAGCAGGTAACAAGGCCTTTGACGTACTACCACCTGTCAGCTTGTGTGGTATCGCTCTTAAAAGGGTAACGCGCTTTAAGTATCTCGGACACTGGGTGACCGATAATCTCCAGGACGACGTAGACATAGAGAGGGAGCGCAGGGCATTGGCGGTACGTTGTAATATGTTGCCTCGCAGGTTTGCACGATGTAATGGGAATGTCAAAATAACGCTATTTAAAGCATTTTGCCAGACCTTTTACACGTGCAGTCTGTGGACAAATTATACTAAAAGGGACCTCAATGCCCTGCGCGTCCAGTACAACAATGGGTTCAGGATGTTGTTGGGACTGCCTCGCTTTTGCAGCGCGTCAGGTATGTTCGCGGAGGCGCGCACTGATTGCTTTGGTGCAATAATACGCAAAAGGACTGCCTCCCTGATGCGTCGCGTGCGGGACAGTTCCAACAGCCTCTTGCGCCTAGTGTTAGAATCGCCTGCTTGCGCCTTCTGGAAACACTGGGAGGGAGTACATATGGGATCCAGAGGCTTAGTGTATAATTTATTATGAGTTAGTATAGTAGTTAACTAACATAGGATTAAGGGAATGTATACTAACACTATGGACATGGTCCGAAATAATAAAAAAATTGAATTGAATTGAATTATTATTAACATTATAAACATTATTAATATTAAATAAATATTATTCTTAATAAAATGGACTTAAGTCCCACTGTAAGCCAAGAAAGCTCGTGTTTTGGGTACTCTGACAATGGTATTTTATAATATACTTATAAATATATAATATATATTTTTATACATAGAAAACATCCATAACTCAGGAACAAATATCTGTGCTCATCAAACAAATAAATGCCCTTACCGGGATTCGAGTCCAGGACCATCGGCTTCATAGGCAGTAGGGTCACTATCCCACTAGGTCAGACCGGTCGTTATCTTAGTAGTTATCTACTTAGTTCTTCTGGGCATTTTCTGCAAATCGGCAACCATTGTGCCTATTATGCGTAAAACGAGGTAGCGCTACTCTAACCATCCCAGTAGGGCTAAGATAGTCGGCTCTTTATCATTTGTCACCATACGTGTCCCGTTCTAAGAAGTATGTAAGTGCGAAAGTGACGGGCATAGTGACAAGTGATAAAAATGGAACCATGATGCCGCCCCATCTTGTAGCTTTTATATAACGCGAACGTTTTAATAACTTTATTGTAATCTAAAAAACGGTTTATTCAACGAGCGACGCAACGGTCGGTCGCCCTAGTGGTGTGCCAGGTAAACATAGACATCGACATAGGAAGAAACCGGTTTTTGTTCTAAATCGGTTAATTTGACAAGAACTGTTCTCATAAAAATCGGTTTAAAAATAACTGTTTTTCGAGCGTAACCAAATTTTTTGCGCCAAGTACATGATAACGACGACGACGGTATTTAGTTTTAAAATTATGAATGAAAATCGTGTTGATTTAAATCAATATACATTATACATGATAACATGCTACATGATATTTGAAATAAACTATGTTTGTCTTACCCCACTTTACCTTAAGTACTTAGGATAAATTCCATCTGACCCGCCATTGAACACTATGATAGAAAACATTGGGTGAGGCATTTCCACTTCTAGAGCTGCGATTATCTGTGAAGTGAACCACGCTTATGCCACTGAAAACCAGGGCCACGGGTTGCCGCGGCGTTATGCTGAGTGGGGATCCTATTTTAGCGTCCAATGTTTTTCTTTCTCTGTATGTTCTTTTTTCCAAATGTAATGTGTTGTGGCGTTAAATAAATGTATTTGCTTTCTTTCTTATCCACATCATTATCCACGTTATACCTATGTATTGAGTTACTTTAAGATTATACTATCCATAAGGTATTTATCTACTTGTACCTTATGTTAGCGCCTCTTATTGTAGCTTAGTACCGATCAGAGTCCGGAACCGGTTTTTTGGAAAAACTTTTCGGTTTATTTTATACTCCAAATATAGGACTCGGTTGTGTTTTTAGATAACGACTTCGTATTATTAGATTGCCCGATTAGAAATGAAATAATTAACAAAGAACGAAAAAATACCGTATTCGTTCCCATAGAAAAAATACCGGTTTCCGATCCCTGGTACCGATACAAATGATGTTGGCGTGTGAGTCATATTTTTGGCGAAGTAATGGTCTACTGGGTAAGGCGAAGGTATTGAATAGCGACACGAAAGTGCCAAAAATATGTACACACCTAAATGTATAGGTAATGAGGGCTACCGCGTTTAATTTCGCCGCTATTAGGGGCGCTGATGTAGACGGAGGTCTTTCAAAATGTCAAATGCATAGTATTTTTGGGGGGTACAAGCTTTTTTAACGTGAATTTTCACTCCTTATTCATAACTGTGGTAAACCTACACAAACGCGGTAGCCCTCTTTAGGATGAATATGGATGTTTTGGAAAAACCTTTTAGATTAGCGCAGCCTGGAAAAGGGTTAAGGGTTCCTGGCGTTCTAAGGGTTAGACAACTAGTAACATGTCTTCTATTCCATTTTTCCCTTCGTTTAGATATATCAAAAAGCCGTTCCGATCACCCCCTTGACGGCCGCAGCTTCGTCTGCCGATAACCTGGGTCCACTCCATCAGCCACCTCCACCACCCCTGGGCTTGACTCGTCCTCTGGACCTGACACCACCGCCGCAGGTAGAAAAGGTCAGTGTTGTATAGATCTTAAGAATACCAAAGTTTAACCCTTTAACATTTTTTAGGGTTCCGTACCAAAAAGGTACAAAAGGAACTCTTAGGGTGCGACTCTGTCCGTCCGTCCGTCTGTCTGTCTGTCTGTCAGATCGCTAAATATCTCGAAAACCACTTAAGCTATCGATTTGAAATTTGGAATAGTTATGAACAAGGCTAACCCAGACACATGGAAAGTATTTTTTTTTATTTTACTTTTAATAACTATGGGAAATGCCCAATATGAAAAGGGGGCAAAATTTCAAAGTCTAGTGACTAGGTCAAGTGGGGTATCATTTGAAAGAGCTCAAATTGACCATTCCAAAACAATTTTTTATTATTTTTTAGTAGTGGAAAAGAATTGATTTATGAAGGAAAATGTGAAAAAAATACTTTCAATGTGTCTGGGGATAAGGGGGGGTCCTTATCTTCGAAGTTTAGCGAAGAAAAATTAAGATTTTTTTACATCATATTAACATTACTATAAAATTTACAGGAAAAATATAGTCAGACCTCTATCTTGATGACTTTTTTTTTAATGAACAAAAAACATTTTTGTTTTCATCATCATTTAACTTTAACTTTAACCAACTTTACGTGTGTTTATTACATTTGAAATTTCTATGAGATAACATTAAAGACACCTTTTTTCAAATATAAGAACAATTTCTGATATCCCTTCACATGATAGAGAATTATCGTCGAAAACCCAACATATGTGCATGCATTACATCGCGCAAATTAGACAATTTGCCGATAGATGACGCTGTACTCAATTATAATTAGTATAGGTACTTCTGATCAAAAGTCTTTCACCTTTATAGTTACAAGAGATAATTCAAAGTTTGTACGGAACCCTCGGTGCGCGAGTAAAAAGAACTCGCGCTTGACCGGTTTTTTTATGTTGGGCACTTAAGTCTTAATTAAGACTAAAAGGCTTCAGTATTATAAATATAGGTATAGGTGGTTCCCTAGAGCAAAGTACTACTAATGATAAGATACCATTACAGGGTCCACAGGGTTCACGAGGTCCACGGGGTCCACAAGCTCCACGAAGTCCACAAAGTCCACAGATCCACAATAATCCAACGAAGTTCGTATCTATGGCCGGAGAAGAACGTATAGACCGTGAAATTCCCCTCCACAACTACGACAACGAGGACTTAACGCTCGGCCCTATGAGCCCCATGAACGTGACAGCGGTAGACGCTGACTTTGACCCAAAATCTGTACCACAAATTCCCCTCGCCTCTTCAAATCCGAATATAACTGCTCAAGATTTCGAAGGTGTTCCTTTAACATCAGCTTCTAACCGCCCGGCTGTCAATGTTGAGACGTTAGGTGGTGCTCCCGGTCACAGTTACCGAGCAGCAGTTCCAACAGATACAAAAAACTATCCTACAACACGACCGATTCTTCCGCGCGATCTCGAACAAGTTACATCAGAGACACCGGTTGCTACTCCTAGTATGGCAACTCCTAGCGACAGCAGCCCTTTCACTCGAACGCCTCCTCAGAAAACACCTTGGGAACGATCCATGTCGACCTTCGAGAGCTGCAGAATAGAGGATCGCGTAGAGCTGGAACCTACTTTAGCTATTGCAGATCCTTTTAGCCGTACGGCGTCTGGATTTGGAGACCTGTCGCCTTCTTGTAGCTGGTCTGAGCCTCTGACGTCTGTGATCATGCCTGCTGAAGTCAGACCGAGCAAGAAGGAGGCTTGTAGTGGAGAGAAAGCGCCTCCGGCGATGAAGGAGGCTCCCAAAGCAGCCTCGGGAGGAGAGGCGAAAGCGGCAGCTCCAAGCAAAGGGCCACCGAAAGCTGCAGGTGGTGGGGCTACTGGAAGGATTATAGCTGGTATGTGTCAGATATTATTTGAAAGATCTCTGCCCCATTTTACAAAGATGCACGTTACAATTTTTGACCTCCCGACGCAAAAAGAGAGGTTTTATAAGTTTGACGCCAATGCCTGTGTCTGTATGTGGCACAGTAGCTCTGAAACAGATGGACTGATTTCGGAGATTCACATTTCTTTCATTTGACGAATATTGTCGCCGTTTTAGTGTTCTAAAGATATAGCTTTATTAAATCACCAAGTAAATTTAGAGCATTTTTAATATACTGTTTCGCTGCCTCCAGACTCCAAATGAAGAAAATAATTGTCTGTTTACAGTGATCGGCGCTGTAGTTGATGTGCAATTCGACAAGGGCCTCCCGCTGATTCTCAATGCTCTTGAAGTACCCGGAAGAAGTTAGTATGAATCCTCTCTTCTGTAGTTTCCTTTATCCTGCTCTACTTATTAACACATTGACTGTCGGCGACCCGCTAGCCGGGTTCTCGGTTCGCAGGCGCTTTTCGCTACAATACTGTTTTTTTACGCTTGTAGCACATAGCTTGCGCTGGCACTGAATGTGTTAATCCCCAGAATTATGTGAACAAATTATGTGTTTGATTAGATTTAGTTCCTATAGGGGATCGTCCATGAATTGTAAAGAAAGGACGCTGAGCAAGAGGGATTTCGTACCAATGACCCGTCTGTTCCTATCTCTATTGCACACGCACAATTTTATTGCTGTCCCGCTAGCACAGTGTTATTGACCGTTGGCATTATGATAGGAGAAGCTATTTAATTACGTGCGTGTGATAGAGAGATAGAGAGGCAGGTCAATGTATTCCTCGTGCCAAGCGTCCGTTCTTTAGGCGAACGCGAAGTATATTCATTGGTAAGATTAAGTTATTGATGTAGACCACTAGAAGGCAGACCCTACAATGCACAAGGGTGCGTGCGTAAACGGGCAGCACATGTTTAGAGGAGATAATGTTAGGAGGAGCTTATTTCATTTCAATTCTGGTCATGATGTGGTAGTCTGGTAGTTCCTCCAACACGCACAACCTGTTAGAAGACATTCTCATTGAAATATGACTGTGGTAACGAGTAACCATACCAATTTGACTTGTCACCTCCAGCCCCGAGGCTCATCCTCGAAGTGTCTCAGCACCTGGGTGACAACGCGGTCCGGACCATCGCCATGGACGGTACCGAGGGTCTGGTCCGGGGACAGGAAATCATAGACACCGGTGCGCCGATCACCATACCTGTGGGCGCTCCCACACTTGGACGAATCATTAATGTCATTGGGGAACCTATTGGTAAGTAACTAACCCCTTCTTGCTACTAAGAGAGTCCAAATTCTCGATAAGCCGGTTATTTGAGAAAGCCTATGGAGATACCAGGAAGATTTTGCGATTCTGGACGGGCTTAGGCTGGCTGGGGGGCACTCTTCACGTAGCGTGCCCATCATTCTCAGGCTTGGTGTGGAAACTATTGTGTGCCTATTTATTAAATCCCTTTATAGACATATATATGTAATGAGAGCTATGTAAAGAGACAGCATCTAGTCGTCGATGCTTTAAGATTCCACTTTTTCTACACGCATGGTACAAGTATGGATTTTTTCGCTCGCTCGAATCTCAACATTAACGAGGGGTTATACAACTTTGCTTACTTGCAAAAAAAAAACAATTTAATACGTCTCAATAATTGTTATAAACCTGTTTCAGATGAGCGAGGCCCCATAGAGACTGACGTTTTTGCGCCCATACACGCGGACGCTCCACCCTTCGTGGAGATGTCGGTTGAGCAGGAGATCCTCGCCACCGGCATCAAGGTGGTGGACCTACTGGCGCCTTACGTCAAAGGTAATCATGTCTTTATATCAAACGAACGGCTAGCATGAGTTGCGTTCTCGCGACTTCAAGTATGGACTCGCGCGCGAGAACGCAACTCATGCTCATGCTTTCATCATCGATTTGTGACTTGCTGGCGTGGCGATGGGCTGCTATGTGTCAGGAACGCTTGAGATTTTTCGAGATGATTATTGATCAACCCTTAACGACTAACGTATAATAATCGTTTTCGTGAATGAACGTTACGAACTTGTGTTCGTTCGTAACACAGTACACAATGAACGTTAACGAAACGTCATAATAATCATCGCGACATTCCTACGTCAGGGTTAGGTAAGGGTTATAAAACAAATGTTTAACGACCGGTATCAGCGCATCGACTTATATATTTTAATTCGTAAAGACGGGCCTTTCGGGCACTACGAAATGGGCCAGAAAATTGGTGCGCAAACGACGTTTGGTCACATTTCATTGGTGCCCATGTTTGCTCGGCGTTATATGAACGGGGCCTATCTTTAGGTACTTTTGAAATATTTGCCCCAGTGTCGATCATGCATGCACGACGCTTGCGTGTTGTGTTCTGTGGCTCTCGGGTTACAATTTTGAGACAGCGTCAGCAAAATCAAGGTGCGAAAAATAAAATATCTGGCGCGAAGTCTTCGCACGCGATTCGTGCAATAATTGTGGGTACTTCTTGTTTTGCAGGTGGGAAAATCGGTCTTTTCGGCGGCGCCGGCGTTGGCAAGACGGTGCTCATCATGGAGCTGATCAATAACGTGGCCAAGGCGCATGGTGGCTTCTCTGTAAGTAAATATTCTACTGTCTATATCAATGGTTTTTAGGGTTCCGTAGCCAAATGGCATAAAACGGAACCCTTATAGTTTCGCCATGTCCGTCTGTCTATCTGTCTGTCTGTCTGTCTGTCTGTCTGTCCGAGGCTTTGCTCCGTGGTCGTTAGTGCTAGAAAGCTGAAATTTGGCATGGATATATAAATCAATAAAGCCGACAAAGTCGTACAATAAAATCTAAAAAAATTTTTTTTTTAGGGTACCTCCCCTACACGTAAAGTGGGAGTGAATTTTTTTTTCGCTTCAACCCTAGAGTGTGGGGTATCGTTGGAAAGGTCTTTCAAAACTAATAGGGGTTTTCAAGAAACATTTTTTGATAAAGTGAATATATTCGGAGATAATCGCTCCGAAAGAAAAAAAAATGTGTCCCCCCCCTCTAACTTTTGAACCATAGGTCCAAAAAATATGAAAAAAATCGTGGAAGTAGAGCTTAAGAAAGACATTAAATGAAAACTATAGCGGATATGATCAGTTTAGCTGTTTTTGAGTTATAGCAAAAAGTTTTCCCTTCATAGTAAAAAGACTTACTTTAATTAGGTACTGATTATGCAAATTTGCCTATTTGTTTAACTCGGGTGAAAGGTACCGTGTCATCCCTTGGTTAACAATTTACTATACTTTAAGCTCCAGTTTAGCTTATTGTGACGGAAGAGTAACTACGGAACCCTACACTGAGCGTGGCCCGACATGCTCTTGGCCGGTTATTAACCAACTAGCTGCCTGACAAAAAACATAAGTATTGTCGAGTGGTCCTGCCTCACTTTGGAAGTGACATGACCTATGACGAATACAGTCAATAAGGCTTACTCTGTTCATAAAAGATCGCGGACCACTTCAGGTGCTTCTGTTCCAGGAACCAACGGTTAAGAACATAGATGGAGCATTTAAGATAACTCGCGGTCATCACATACCTACTACTACTACTATTACTATTTATTTATGCGTTGCAGCGGTGTTTATTGGTTGGCATGTGTCGGCAGGTGTTTGCCGGCGTGGGGGAGCGCACCCGAGAGGGCAACGACCTTTACAACGAGATGAAAGTGGGCGGGGTCATCAAGGATGACTACAAGTCGTCGAAG
The DNA here is from genome assembly GCF_033807575.1 of Cydia pomonella. NCBI lineage: Eukaryota > Metazoa > Arthropoda > Insecta > Lepidoptera > Tortricidae > Cydia > Cydia pomonella. Next base: position 4,466,557 of record NC_084727.1, read on the forward strand.
GTATGGAAAGTGTAAAACATATACAACATCGCAATGTGTCTCTTAGGTATGTTACAGTCTTGTACAGTCAGCGTCAAATACTTAGTAGCAACCAAAGTAGCCAATTAGTTCGGTACACCATATATTTAGTATGGTGTACCGAACTAATTGGCCACTTTGACTGCTACAAACTATTTGACGCTGACTGTACAATCAAATTGACATCTCGGTTCGTAGACAAGATGCCAATCGTTCAAGCTCCGTAGCGTAGCGTATAACAAACACCGGATTGACGGGGGCAAAAGTGCACCAGTGCTAGTGATTAATTAAAAATCGACTAAATTTATCGACATCGTAAAAAACAGTTTTATCCATTATTATCAAAATGACTAATGGCTAAGTTTGAATACATTTAATTGTGTGCAAACCTCTTTCATTTATACTTGTCACAAGTATAAACAACCGATATCTGACATTGACGGTGTCGAGTCACTTGTGACAAGTATTGAAAATTGAAATTTGATTGAATAATTAATTCAGTACAACAATATTATTTAGCATTCCGATTAATTACGCCTATCTTTTTGTTTTTTTTTTAAAGTCGGTTAAAAATGCCTCGCAAGAAAAAACGTCGTTCATTTTCATGGAAAACTGACCATAGAGATACGACTTACTTTTGCAATGTAAAAATGTAAAATTCATATGTCACGAAAAAAGTTTTCTCATACCAAATCCTTTATAGTATTTTATGCAACGTTGTAGGTACAAGTGGGTCAAAAAAGGCGAGTGGCGTGAGTTACATATTATCAACACTATAAATTATTTGAATTTGCACCAATTACCACAGTTAACCTAGAAAGGTCATTCAGTTGGCTAAAATGGATATTCTCGCCCAGGCGACGAAGATTAAAGTCAGAAAATGAGGAAAAAATGTGGATTGTATATTATGACAATTATATAAAATATTAAAAAGGTTAATTGCTCATAATGTTTATTTATGTGTAATTCACATTCTTAAAATTACACAACGGTTGTACGTCATTTTTATCGATATCAAGTAATAAAATTAATTTAATTTGTCCTCGCACTATTAAACGTCAGTTCAGATTTGCTCCCGTCGATCCGGTGTTTGCGTATAACACATCTTTCAATCACTCTTCCATATTAGTGCGACAGAAAGCTACGGAGCGTCGATGATTGGCATCTTGTCTACGCACCTTTGAGTAGATGTTGCTGGACGGCACGAGACGACTATCTGATGATCAGTCAGATGGCAGTGATTATATCAAGATAACTCAACAACGATTATGATGAGTTATATCAAGATAACTCTACAACGATTGACAGCACAGACTGTGCAAGTGTACTGTGGTTGACTGGTAGAGAATGCCTCAAGGAATTAAGTCCGCCTATTGTACGTTATTCCTGTAACTGTGCAATAAAGTTTAAAATAAATATAAATAAATTAGATATAAAATTTATAGCCAGATTTTTCTTAGATTTTAAACCTCTTCCCTGTCAATAACTCCTTGCTTGGGCTTATTACACCCATCCTGCCGCCGGTGCTTAAAAGTATGGTATTTTTGCACTTGAACTATTTTTAGGGTTCCGTAGCCAAATGGCAAAAAACGGAACCCTTATAGATTCGTCATGTCCGTCTGTCTGTCCGATTCTGTCACAGCCACTTTTTTCCGAAACTATAAGAGCTGTACTGTTCAAACTTAGTAAGTGGATGTATTCTATGAACAGCATTAAGATTTTCACACAAAAATAGAAAAAAAACAATAAATTTTGGGGGTTCCCCATACTTAGAACTGAAACTCAAAAAATCTTTTTTCATCAAACCCATACGTGTGGGGTATCTATGGATAGGTCTTCAAAAATGATATTGAGGTTTCTAATATCATTTTTTTCTAAAATGAATAGTTTGCGCGAGAGACACTTCCAAAGTGGTAAAATGTGTGTCCCCCCCCCTGTAACTTCTAAAATAACAGAATGAAAAATCTAAAAAAATATATGATATACATTGCTATGTAAACTTCCACCGAAAATTGGTTTGAACGAGATCTAGTAAGTAGTTTTTCTTTAATACGTCATGAAATTAAAAAAAAAAATTTTTTCATCATACCCATACGTGTGGGGTATCTATGGATAGGTCTTCAAAAATGATATTAAGGTTTCTAATATCATTTTTTTCTAAACTGAATAGTTTGCGCGAGAGAACCTTCCAAAGTGAAAAAAAGTGTGTCCCCCCCCTGTAACTTCTAAAATAACAGAATGAAAAATCTAAAAAAATATATGATATACATTACCATGCAAACTTCCACCGAAAATTGGTTTGAACGAGATCTAGTGAGTAGTTTTTTTATAATACGTCATAAAATTAAAAAAAAATTTTTTCATCAAACATATACGTGTGGGGTATCTATGGATAGGTCTTCAAAAATGATATTTAGGTTCCTAATATCATTTTTTTCTAAACTGAATAGTTTGCGCGAGAGACACTTCCAAAGTGGTAAAATGTGTGTCCAAAGTGGTAAAATGTTGAACAAGATCTAGTAAGAAGATTTTTTTATAATACGTCTTAAATTGTACGGAACCCTTCATGCGCGAGTCCGGCTCGCACTTGGCCGCTTTTTTTACATTTCAAATGTTATGAACGATATTCTGATATTTCGTGAAACGCCAAATGATTCTTGCAAGAGTTATCGGGCTCGACACCAGGCCCGACGTCGCTTGCGCTCGTTAGTCGTCCGACACGATGGATCTAATAAGCCCTTTAAAGATTGTCTATGGTTCAAAGTATAATATTATTATTAGCTCTCAAATCAGGTATTGGTTGAGAAGGTTTAAGTTAGCCTTCGTAATGATAAGTACTCGCTATAAGAATATCTTAATATTTAATAAATTCCAAAAGATCCTACCGACTGCGCTATGTAGTATTTGGTGGTTTTTACTTAAACTAAATTTTGAAGGAACACTTGGTATTTATTTATTTATTCTATTCTTACAACGAGTCATCGTTACCAAGACAAAACAAGAGGGTGTGGTCGCCTATTTGACATTACATATTATTTTTAACCTTTTCGCCGCCATTGACTTGATATAAAGGCCCCATTTCGTACCCCACACGCCACGACTTGATATTTATTATACGAGTTATTTACGTGCAATTTTGTATTTGTATTTGTATTTATTTATTGTATACATGTACAGTAATGCATCAGGATACATGGTGTTAAATATAATTTCTTAGGTATAGTACATGCTACCCTGTGAGGGCATTACAATACAATGTCTTACTTCTATACTTATACCTATGTTATATTCTGTCCATCTTATGTTAATAATACTAATATTTAATGATATAACTTATACAATTTAATTACATACATTTAAATTTATTCTCATTTAGCACATCTAAAAGTATTTATCACATTTAATTGAATATATCTAGTTACTTTAAATTTTTGAAATGGCTATGATGACATTTTATTACTTCATTGATGTGGCGCGGAAAAGTTTAAAATATGCGTTCGGAAACGTTATATACTTCGGATACTATTACCCTGTGCAATTACCACAGGTATTCAGTTTGTGATCAACAGGTGGCGCTGGTATACGGACAGATGAACGAGCCACCCGGCGCACGCGCGCGTGTCGCCCTCACCGGGTTGACCCTCGCCGAACACTTCCGTGACAAAGAGGGACAGGACGTGCTGCTGTTCATCGACAACATCTTCCGTTTCACCCAGGCCGGCTCCGAGGTACGGTAGTCACGTGTCGTTCTCACCGGGCTGACGCTCGCTGAACACTTCCGCGACAAGGAGGGACAGCACGTGCTGCTGTTCGTCGTGAACATCTTCCGTTTCACTCAGGCCGACTCTGAGGGACGGTTGTGACGAGTCGCCGTCACTGGGCTGACGCTAGCCGAACACTTCCGTGACAAGACGGGACAGGACATGCTGCTGATCGTCAACACCTTCCGTTTCACTCAGGTCGGCTTCGAGGTACGGTAGCAACGTGTCGCCCTCACCGGGTTGACCCTCGCCGAACACTTCCGCGACAAAGAGGGACAGGACGTGCTGCTGTTCATCGACAACATATTCCGTTTCACTCAGGCCGGCGCCGAGGTATAGCTCAGTTTTATTGGTCGATGCGGGATGCGGGAGATTTCCAAAATGCATGCCATTATGAGTTTCACTAGTCGTTATACACCATACACCTTACCGCCTGCAGGGAGTCACCCGCGTGTTGTATATCGACCGAGCTATCGACTTATGTGTTACACTAGTTGTTATACCGCCTTCGGGGACTCCCCGCAAGCTTTATATCGACCGAGTAATCGACCAATGAAACTGAGCCAATACGGTTGTAATGCGTCACGCTCACTGTGTTAAATAATATAATTAATGACGAGTAAGCCGTGCTGCGAACAACAACTTCCGTTTTACTCGGACATACACTAATATGCAAAGTTTTTTTTTTTATAAGACATGGTTACACAAATTGACCAAGTCCCACAGTAAGCTCAATAAGGCTTGTGTTGAGGGTATATCCATGCTCATCACACGAATAAATGCCCTTACCAGTATTTGAATTTGAACCCGGGACCATCGGCTTTATAGGCAGGGTCACTACCCACTAGGCCAGACCGGTTGGATTGGGCCACTTAGTTGCGATACACCTAGCTGTACCTTTACCGAAGAGTAACTGCTAAATATCAAATGATATTGCATAAATACATTTTGAGAACAATCTATTCCAGCCTTAGTGCGTTTAAATCCACTAGGATACAGCTGTTACAAAAGCCACCACCACTGCTATTTGGTACCAAATATACCCGATACTTTTGTGGTATCTTTGGGACCTGCAGTATAACTCAGTCAGTATTACTATTGACTAACAAAGCAGTGAAAATGAAGTGCAGGTGTACCTATTGTTTTTTTTTTTCTAATTTTAGGTATCGGCGCTTTTGGGCCGTATTCCATCTGCTGTGGGCTACCAGCCGACGCTAGCTACCGACATGGGTACCATGCAAGAGCGTATCACCACAACTAAGGCAGGATCTATCACCAGCGTGCAGGTATTGACTTTTTTAAATTACTGGATCCATCCTAAAAAATTCAACGTTGGTACTTAAATGTATTTGTTTTTTTGGCGGATCTCGTATACGTACTACTTATAACTACGTATACATAGTAGCTAATAAGGTATATATTTTCAACAACAGATTTGCATATTCTACGTTTTTTTTAAAGCTAGTTATCTCCCGCCACAGTTAAACATGATTTGGCATTTTTAATGACATAATAAAAGAAAACGATAATTTCAGGCTGTGTACGTGCCAGCGGACGACCTAACCGACCCCGCCCCAGCAACCACCTTCGCCCATCTAGATGCCACGACGGTGCTGTCGCGCGCCATCGCCGAGCTCGGCGTGTACCCCGCCGTGGACCCGCTGGATTCCACCTCCAGAGTCATGGATCCGAATATCATCGGGGCTGAGCATTATGGAGTTGCGCGCGGCGTGCAGAAGATATTACAGGTCTTTAATGTTTTAGACCTCAAACTCTACAGGCTGAGATCTAAGAAATACAGTGCTAAATTCTGATCTAGCATAGACATGGAGTCAGACCAAGATAAGTTGGCAGTGATTTTGATAGACTTAAAACAGTGCATGTGTTAAGTAAACGTCAGAATTTCATAGAAGTCTGACGTTTAAAATAACACGTGCACCGAATGGGCTGTCTAAATCGCTGCCAACCTAGCTTGGTCTGACTCTAGGTAGATATAGGTATTATCACTATCGTTTAATGAATGAGCATCGGATTTTATCGGCAGCACGAATGCTCAATGTCATAAGAGTTTAGTACAACCACAAAACAATTTTTTTTGAGCCCTGTTCTTGAAAACTTCTGTAGTGTCCATCTGACTTTGTTATTTACATCTTTGGAGAAAGGTGAGGTAATTATTTTTGCTCTTATAGATGTTTCATTTGACTTTGTTCTTCCTTTGTAGTGAAAAACACGCAAATCTGTTAAATAGTTAATCCTAGCAAGCACAGGCATCCTTATTTATCCATATCGAAGTTACATGGAGTCGAAAGTCGAAAAGCCTTGAATGGCTTCAATAAAAAAGGTACGGCTGTGCCTACTTTGTTTATTTTGCTCGACTTGGCGGGTGCTCGAAAGATACCTATCGTAATACATGGTATCTATCATTTTTCTGAAATTCTTAGGCGTCCGTCTTATTCACAGGACTACAAGTCGCTGCAGGACATCATCGCTATCCTGGGCATGGACGAGCTGTCTGAAGACGACAAGCTGACTGTGGCGCGGGCGCGCAAGATCCAGCGGTTCCTGTCCCAGCCCTTCCAGGTCAATATTCACTTGTACACAAAACTATAAGGCGCTGGCGCTAAAATACGTCCTCACCTGGAGAAGCTGTCAGAAGACGGTTACACTTCGTTTTTTTAGCTTTAGAAAGAACTTCAGCAATTTAACTTTGAAGTTGTACATTGGGCACTTTTTGCGGTAAATTTGAAGTAAATTAAATTATAAGTACCTACTTCGCTACATCAGATAATTGCAATATGATCGGCATTAACAAGTTAAAAGCCTGATAAAAACTGCACGCTGACTTCGTTAGAGTTCTTTCTAATGCTTAGAAAACGAAGTACAGTGTGTATAGTACTGTAATAGTACCCAGAAGTTCTTGAACCAACTTTTCCAGGTGTCTGTTTACTCGTCTATATGACTACAAACTGCAGGACATCGTTGCTATATTCGGTATGGATAAGCTGTCAGAAGGCGACAAGATCTAGCTGTTCCTAGTTCCTACTCGAGCCCGTCCAAGTCTGTCTAATGGCATACTCGTATGCAGGACTACAGTTGCAATTAATCTGACTTCATTGTGTCGGTTGTTTGGTATGTTGTCAGGAATCTTAAGATGCGTTTTTTATTTCGTCACATAGCGTATGTTCTGTCTTTCACGGGCGCACGCGTATTGCATATCTATAGAAAAATATTAGATCTATGATTCATAACTTGAAGGTGTCAACGTAAGGCGATATAGAAGGGAATGTTCTCCATTTGTCTATTTTGACCCTCGAGGAAACTAAGTGTGTTTCGAGAGGAATACAATTTTGACTACATATTTTGAGCCAAATCTGAGCAATTTTCTCCTACAGGTGGCTGAGGTATTCACGGGGCACATTGGCAAGCTGGTGAAGCTAGAGGAGACGATCAAGGGATTTCAGAGAGTAAGTTTTCATTTTTGGCAATAGGGCCAATTAGATCCACACGATGCAACGGGCTCGGGCTAGAGTTATTTTCCGTTTCACGAAATATTAGCACATCGTTAAAATATTTCAATTGTGAAAAATGTTCAAGGGCAATAATATCAATCATTTAACGTTTTTGGCAATTAGAGACAAAGTATTTTGTACTTGTCGAATGTTGTCATTGTCCTTATAGTGTTTTGATGGAATACGTGATTTTAAATAAATAGTTTTCTCAAACTTGCTATGAAATGATGACATGACTTACGTTAATTTAGGTCCGGAAATACTACATATCAGGTGAGATGAGTGAAGTAAGTAAGTAAGTAAATATTCTTTATTGCACCAACAATTATACATTTTACATACATGTAAAACTACAAATGATTTTTAAAGGAAAATAGAACCAGGTAACAACAGGCGGTTTTATCGCTAAAAAGCGATCTCTTCCAGACAACCAGACACGATGATATGTAAAGGAATTTCATACTGCCTTACACACCTAGGACTGTAAAGCAACCTTTTTTTGTTTTTTCAACAAATAATACCCATAAACATCAACAAATAATATTTTTCAGTTAGCTTAGTAAAGTGATCTGTTGTGCATATTCGTTGCTAAGCAACGGCGGTGGCGCATCGCGCAGGCGCGCGGACCTACGCGCGTAACGTTATACACAGCTGGTAGGGTGGCGAGCCGAGTAGGTCGCGACAAAACATATTGATTACAATTTTTTTGTTTTAATTGCAAGTTTGAGAAAAGCACTATACATATTTCGGCGAGAAACGGAGGTTGCCAGAGCTCAACGAGGGGTGGGAGGGGGTTAGCGTCGGCAACGCGCATGTAACTCCTCTGGAGTTGCAGGCGTACATAGGCTACGGATACTGCTTACCATCAGGCGGGCCGTATGCTTGTTTGCCACCGACGTAGTATACAAAAAAAACGGGGTTGCCGGCCGCATATCTCTATCCGGCTTCGCTACGCTCAGTAGTATATATCTACTTAGCCTGCAACCCTACGTTTCCCGGCTTCTATAGTAATGTAATGAAGGCTTAAGAGTGAAATTTTATCACAGATCCTGGGAGGAGAGCTGGACCACATTCCAGAAGCAGCATTTTACATGGTCGGCACCATCGAGGACGTCATTGCCAAGTCGCAGGAGCTCGCCAAGAACGTCTAGCGGCCGACAGATGCCGCGATTTATATAGTTTGTAAGATTATAGGACCGTCCACATCTGTGGAATGCGCCGCAAGAGCGAAAAGGGCGAGGAATAGAGCTAATAGACGGGCGTACCTAAGCGAGACCTTGATCCAATCCAACACTCATAGCCGCGTCCTTAACGGACGTACGGCGAACCATCTTCGATTTGATCGAACAAGCCTCGAACCGTGTCAAAATTGCGGTCTGATACGACCGTTTATTAGTGCTTTTACTATACACGCAACCATAAAGGCTTCTACAAATGTCACCGATAATTGCATGCGATTTGCGATATATTGCGGCCATTGTTCGATCGATTGATTTAATTCCGCCTACTGAGCTGGCAATTATTTAAACTCGCATGCCATTTGTTGCAACGGGTGTAGAGGCTTTAAAGTAAAGTAGAGTCAGAACCAAGCTAAGTTGGCAGCAATTTTGGTAGCCCAGTCTGTGCAAGTGTTAAGTAAACGTCATAATTACATAGTTGTTTGATGTGTAACAACGCTGGCCCTGTCTAGGCTATCAACATCGCTGCCAACTTATCTTGGTCTGACTACTACATAATGGTCGCAAAAAGGCGTATTCGCCAGATCAGGACGCTCCTTAAGAATTAGCACAACTGGTTTTATTTTGTTATGACAGAAAGTTGCGTTAATTCTATTCAATATATTATTACTTATTAAATTATTCTAACATTTCATCTTCTGTTTTATTTACGTTGGCAAATTAACATATTACATCGGTAGTTTGGTACTCCCGTAATGAAAACAAAGTTGTAGTGTTCTCCGCTGTAGGTATACGTTAATAAACAAACATAACACTAGTGGGTCTGCGTCTGCGAGCTGTAGACCTCGCGTTAAGCTTAGAATATGTAAACGTAAAAAATACTTAGTTCGTTGAGTCGTTATAACAGTGAACTGCTAAGTCTTATGCGCCTTAGACGCTATTGCCGCTTGTCCTTTATGCCAACTTCCGCATTTTAAAAATATATACTAGATTGAAAAAAAAACTATTTAATCTTCCTATAAGAGTAGAAGAGAACATCCGGGCATTCGAAAACAAAATGCCCGAGTTAAAATGGGACCTTCGCTGTCGCTTCGGTCAATAAATATACTAGTGCCTCTGTGAGCTGCATGTAGATCTCACTTTCGTAAGTACGGAAGGTAGAGGTAAAGAATGAAATCTCCATGTGCCAAAAAGTGTCATCAAAAAAACCTTAAATAGGTGGCGCTACAATACCTAAAATACTTAAAAAAGAAAATCTAATCCATTAAATCCGTGTTTGATTGTGCAATCTCATCTAGCGTCATAATTTCATAGAGGAATCGGCGAAATGTCCTTTAATTTTGATTTTGCGTCCACATCACACAATTAAATGCTCAATTTAAATAGATTGTGCGAAAAATTGTCTTGTCTCGACGCCCTCTAGACGAACTCTATATATAATTCAGTTTCTTAGTTCAGTAACTGACGACAGGGACATAGCTATACGTTGACACTTCTCCAGTTTGCTGTATCCTTGCCATCAGGTACTGAATTAAGTAAGATGTGTGAAACGTATTTATCAAAAATATTCAATTCAATTCAATTCAAATATACTTTATTCATGTAGGCCTAGCAACAAGCACTTATGAATAGTAAGACAGTATTACATATAATTATCTTAATCTAATTATCAGAGCAATTTATTGATGTTGTAAATATTATTCCATATATAATACTAATGAATATAATTCATAGATCAAATTTAATACTAAAAGTTTCACAAAATACAGTCATACAAAAAAAAAAAATGTATAAAAAATACTAGTCTAGATTGTTTCTAGAATAAATTCTAAATGTCAAACAAATATAATAAAAACAACAAAGGAAATACATGCATTGGAATATCCATTTCATCATCATTATTCAAATATAATAAATAATTAATAATTTCGAATCACAATTAATCCCACGTTGTTTTATCATTCATGTAGTCTTGTGTGGTATAATAAGCTTTAGAAATAAGTTTACGCTTTACATGATTCTTAAATTTATTAATTGGTAACTCAGTAATACGGTTTGGAAGTTTATTATAAAATCTCACACAATTACCCATGAATGATTTTTTAATTTTATGGAGCCGAGTGAAGGGCACGGCGAGCTTATGTTTATTTCTAGTATTAATATTATGAATGTCACAATTTTTCTTAAAATCGGCAATATTTTTATGCACATACAGAATATTCTCATAAATGTATTGACAGTGCACTGTCATGATGTCAATTTCCTTAAATTTACCTCTCAGTGAGTCTCTATGGTTCATTTTATATATTGCTCGAATAGCCCTCTTCTGCAGAACAAAAATGGTATTTATCTCTGAAGCACCACCCCACAGTAAAATACCATATGACATAATGCTATGGAAGTAACTAAAATATACTAATCGAGCTGTTTTGACATCAGTTAACTGACGGATTTTGCTTACTGCAAAAGCTGCAGAACTCAGTCTATTCGAAAGAGTAGCAATATGGGGACCCCACTGGAGTTTAGAATCTAAAGTTATACCAAGAAAAACTGTACTATCAACTAATTCCAATTCCTCATCCTTCACAATGACACTTGTTTGTACATGCCTTACATTACTAGTGACAAACTTAATACATTTAGTCTTATTCTCATTTAACAATAAATTATTAACATTGAACCAATTTACTACTTTAGAAATAGCATCGTTTACATCATTGTAAGCTTGTTGCTGTCGTTTGACTTTGAAAATAAGTGAAGTGTCGTCTGCAAACAATACTATATCATGGTGGGTCTTTACAAGGAATGGCAAGTCATTTATGTAGATAAGGAACAGGAAAGGTCCCAATATTGACCCCTGTGGTACACCCATAGAGACCAATGACCCCGGTGATCGCTGTCCATTCACATCGACCCTTTGTATTCTACCATTTAAGTAGGACTTAAGTAAATCCAGTGCCGCTCCTCTAACTCCATAATAGTGTAGTTTCCTGATTAATGTTTCATGACAAACGCAGTCGAAGGCCTTAGACAAATCACAGAAGATACCTATAGCATCTCGTGACTCCTCCCAGGCATCGAAGATATGCTTAATTAGCTCAACACCAGCATCGGTTGTCGAGCGACCCCGTGTAAAACCAAACTGCTTATTATGCATTAAATTATTGACGTTAAAATGTCGTACTAATTGAGAAAGAATTAATTTTTCAAAAATCTTACTGAACGTTGGTAGCACAGATATCGGTCTAAAGTTAGTGGGGTCAGAGTTGCTACCCGATTTAAATAAAGGAGTTATTTTACTATGTTTCATTAAATCAGGAAACTCGCCGCAATCAACACTGTTGTTAAATATAATTACTAAGTCAGGCGCTATAATTTCTACTAAGGATTTGACAGCATGGACAGAGACTCCCCAGAGGTCATTCGTTTTTTTGACATTAACCGAATTAAACGCCTTTACTACATCGGAGGTACAAACACGTTCAAAATGAAAATCTCCACAACACTCTGGAGCGTTAATAATTGATATTCTCCCACCAAAATGGTGGCAGGAGTCCGGCTGTACATTACATGGATGTGCATTAAATTTTGACATTGACAGTTGACTGACGGAAATGAGAACTGTGACACTGTTTGGGTTTGGAATTTCCATTACCCTGCAAACATTTTTGTCGTTTTCCCATTGTTATTTCTATAGTAAAAAAATATCACAATATATGTTTCTATCTATTTAAACCTTGTTCACGCACTGAATTTATGGGTTTTAGTAATGGAAGCGCAATTCCCGATACTGTGTGCTTTTACGCCTTTGAAACCTGGTTCAGAAAAATTCCAAAGAATTCCTATCACAACCAACGTCGTAAGTATTTAAACATTGCAATTAGTAAGCAGTAATTAGCTTTAAAGATCAATAATAGCTCCTACTTTTGGAGTAGCGTTTATATTTTCTAGAAAACACTATACATTACTGTAATGTAGGTAGTTAATAAATACTTTGATAAACGCCTGACAGCGCAGGTAGATTGAAGACCCATTCTTGCAATACACGAATACTCCTAACGGTTGTGTTTCCTTGTGCTCCTGTAAATATAATTATCCCGGGGGATTTATTGAGTATGTTACAATTACAGTTTGTTGTAATAATAAAAATAGCACAGGCTCTTAATCCCGTTATGAGTATTTTGTCTTATAATAAAACGGTTTTTTATGTAATATTCATCAATCATTATTATAAGAAACAAATAGTATATAATGTACTGTAAACATTAAATGTAATGTTGACAAATTGCACAATTAGTTGTAATTGCAGAAAGAAGATAGACATAAAAAAGAACATGACAATATGATCCCTATTAATTTTAATTTACAATCGATTTTTGTTTAATCTTTGAAACATTGATAGTAACGTTTTCATACTTTAGATCACTAAATATCCTAACTTTTCTCTGTCTGTATATCTTAGAAATGTCTTTCTTTGTGAAATGTAATCCAAACCTTTTTGATAAAATTGTTAACACACGTAAAAGCTCCCTGTATGATCTCAATATGAAAATGAATTATTAAAACAGCCATGATGCACAAAAGTGTGCTAGGAATGGTACCTATATAATGGTTGACATTCTTTAATATTTATTGTTTGTAATTGTTATAGTTAGTTATCTTTCTGAAGTGATTTATTATTTTTGTGATTTATTTGACTAATGAAGCATGAATATCTTAGACCTGTGCATGTTTAATTAAGTTTATATATCAACAAATTTGTATGCCTAGCGGTAAAACATTGCGTTCGTATTATGCTTTATCATTAAGACCAATACAATTTACCTCTGTTATAACAAATAAATACATCAATCAATAAATTGGCTCTTTGTTATCTATATATATAACTATTGTACAATTTATAGCTGTTGGTTCTCCGAACAATAAATAGATAAATAAATAAAACTTCCTGGAAATAAGTGTCTTATTTTACAATGTATTAGTTTAATATGAAATTAGAGACATAGTGAAGTGCCAACACAGGCAAATAATGAGCAGTATTCAGTATTTTACAATTTATATTTTTTGCTTTTTTTATTGTTCAATCCATTGCTAACTTTTATTTGAATATTATTAAAAACATACTTTTGCAAACCATGATTTTCCAGATGCAATGTAAAATAATAATCATTAATGTGATCTCTGTAATTTTCAGTTCAAACTTGGCCGCGGTCAGCACAACACAGTTGTTATACCCTACAAATGCCTCTCAAAAGACCACTGCTTATTCAAGAAAGTAGAAGGAGGCTGGCTGTTAGAAAACTGTAGCTACTCCAGTATCAAAGTTAATGGTAATAAGCTCTGTAAAGGCGAAACGCACAAACTTTGCGATCAGGACATTATTAAGTTGGAATCGTCAAATGAATTAGTTTACAAATTCATGTCAAATACCAAAAGCTCAAAGTGTAAGAAACGCAAACTTGATAATGAAATTGTACAAAATGGTAATAATGTAAAGAAATCTGAGTCAACAAGAAGTATGCGAAGTGATATAAATAAGAATCTAAATGATATGCAGATGAAATTGAAAGAGCAGATATTATTGGAGCAGAGTAAAAGAGAGAAAGAGATATACGATGACTATGCTGTTCGTATTGAGAAAGTGAAGGGCTCTAAGAAGAATGTGAAGCATCAGAAGGCTTTGCTTAAGATGCGGAGAAATGCACAGCTGGAACTTAATAAAGTGAAAATGGAGGAAAGGATAGCTTCTGTGATGGTAAGTCTACAGTCCCGGCCAAAACTATGGAAACAAGCTTGTGTTACAATAGAAAAGGATGCAGTTTTAAGCGATGGAATTTATACTACTCATTGACAATTAAAAAACAAAATGGTTAAAATAGTAATAGAGTATTTTAAAAGTTTATAAGTCAAATTCTGGCTACGATAGTTGCCACTTAAACATTTTGTACTTAAGGCAATTAAAATGGTATAATTATGTAGCTTTTAATTTTTTTTAAAATCTGTTTAACAATATTTTAGGATGTTTTGATATTTAGCAAGTATTTTCAATGTTTTGGGGTTGCGTGTAAGGTATGGGTTATAAATAAACATAAGATATTAAAGAGAACAACCTTGTTTCCATACTTTTGGCCTTGGGTGTATGTTACCATTCTTTTTCAAGTTTTTGTTTATGTATCATTAGAGAAATAAGTAAGGATAGAGTGCTAACTCTGTACATCAGTTTTCTTACCAAAACGCGGGTTATTTTCGTAGTCGACATGTAGCGTCAAGTAGCAGATTTATTATTTCTCTATGATGTGTATGTAAGTATGTATGTGCACACTGCACAGTGACAGTATGTCGACTAAACTTATACGTAGGCATAGAGAAATAAGAAGTAATAGTGCTCACTCCAAACACCAGTTTTGGTACCAAAATGCTTAATATTTTTGCAGTCGACATCTAGCATTGAGTAGCGGAACTCTCCGTAGTGATTTTTTTGTGCAGTTTTTTGCGTAATAGTATGGAACCCTTCGTGCGCGAGTCCGAATCGCACTTGGCTGGTTTTTTTTTATATTCTAAGTATTGTAGCGCCACCTATTTAATTTTTTGATGGACACTTTTTGGTACATGGAGATTGTATTCCTTACCTCCACCTTCCGTACTTACGAAAGTGAGATCTACATGCAGCTCACAGAGGCACTAGTATATTTATTGACCGAAGCGACAGTGAAGGCCTCCATTTTAACTCTGGCATTTTGTTTTCGAATGCCCGGATGTTCTCTTCTACTCTTACAGGAAGATTAAATACTTTTTTTTTTTTAATCTAGTATATATTTTTAAAATGCGGAAGTTGGCATAAAGGACTTAAGCGGCAATAGCGCCGGCGACGCATCAGTGAGGCGCTCCTCTTGCGTTTTATCGTTTTATGAGAAATTAACTATACTAACAGTTATAGATTCAGATCTATATGTAAAATTATGGAGTAACAAACATTAAAAAAAAACATTCGACTGAATTGATAACCTCCTCCTTTTGAAATCTTGAAGTCGGTTAATAAGTAAATTGCTAGTGTTACCAAGAAATATACTTAATTGAAATAAAAATAAAAATAGATTGTCCTTTTTATACGTAGAAAGAAAAAATCATAACTACATAATAAAACTTTATGGTATTTTCTTCTCTATTTATCTAGCTCTAAAACGAAACATATGTAAATATTCTCATTTCAGGCACAACAAACAGAATCAAATGAAAACAAACATTCCAAAGACAGGCCACACAACTACAATGGACAAGGGGACCAAGTAACCAACAACCAATCAGAAGCCAAGCGAGAGCAGGACAGGGCGCGTATGAAAGAGAAGAGGGAGCTCAAGAAACTGCGCAGGGAAACTAGGCGGCTGAAGCTTGAGAAAGAGAAAGTAAGTCTTACTGGAGAAAAATAGAACCCCTTTAGGTTGAGTTTCCAGTTTCCACCACACATGTACGAGGATGAATAGCGAGGGATGTGTTTGTTAAGAGGGGTGTAAACTTCTTTTTTCTAACTAAATTATGTAGATTGTTTTTGGTATGTTGTCAGGAATGTCAAAACGTGTTTTTAATTTTGTCGCATTACGTATGCTCTGTCCCTCACGGGCACACGCGTATAGCACATCTATATGATCCTACCATCTATGACCTGAAAAAACATGGTTATTTATCCCTAAATATCAACTTTGCAGAAGCTAAAGGAATTAGAAAAACAAAAGCTACGCAGAGAGAAGGAATTACAAAATGAGCTGGACAAGTTGAACAAAAAGCTGGCGAAAGAGAGAGAGCTACACGAGAAAGAGAGGAGAAGAGCAGAGCAGCTGCTGAATCAGAAGAAGGAAGAGCTTAAAAAGGTATGTAATAAGGTATAAGGCATTGGTACTAGTTTTTTATAAAAGAGACCTTCCAACCCAGAGGGGACACTAGGCCTTATTGGGATTAGTCTGATTTCCTTGCGATGTTTTCCTTCACTGAAAAGCGACTGGTAAATCCTTCACCTGCCCTTATCCCACGTTATGTGGGGTCGGCACAACATGTTCTTCTCTTCCATTCTCCTCTATCTTTCGTCACCTCAGCACTCACTCCTTCCTTTCTCATATCCTCTTTCACACAATCAATCCATCGTGTTTTGGGTCTACCATCCGCTCTCCGTCCATCAACATTAATATCCTAACATTCTTCTGCCTATATGGCATTCATCCCTCGTCATTACATGCCCATACCACCATACCTTGTCTTCTCCGCTACCGGTGCTACTTTCTTCCTTCCTTCTAAACAACTTCCTCCTATATTCTCATTGAATTCAAAGCGACTTGTAAATATCAAATGATATACCGTAAATGAGTCCTGAACAACTTATTGGTACAAGCCGGATTTGAACTCGCGACCTCGGCATTGGAGGCTACCTAAGAAAATAAAACGACGAATACTAAAACGCTTATTATTTTGGTAGTCGACATCTATAGCGGAATTATCAGTACCGCTACTTGACACTAGATGTCTCAGGTGTCGCGACTGACTAAAGATGTGGGTTCGAGTCCCACGTTGGCCAGGGTTTAATCATCGTTGATTCTTTCTTTGCGATTGACATCCGTATATACAATTTATGTTTATGTCCTTCAAGGTCTCCCCCAGCACCAGTTCCGAGTCGAAGCTAGACATGGAGTCGGAGCTGCAGTGCAGCATCTGCTCGGAGCTGTTCGTGCGCGCCACCACGCTGGGCTGTTCCCATAGTTTCTGCCGCTACTGTATCCGCAAG